>NW_013668066.1:102423-117370 GCF_000517525.1 Limulus polyphemus | reverse complement strand
ATATAATAACATACTCTAGATTAACACAGATAATATAATAACATACTCTAGATTATAATGACCTGATTATAAGTACCTGATGATGACAAAACCTTGTCGAAACGTTCTACATTTGCTGTCATGTTAAACTTATATTAAAGTTTTTCTTCATTACCCATTTAAGCCGTCTCCAGCCATTATTAGTCTCAAAGTGGGTTCCTCGTCATCGAATACTGTTTTTCTATTGTTTCTTCTTCTTCCAGACCGCCATTCCTTCATTTCTCGGTGGATTGACTTGAAACTTGGTAGGGTTATATCTTGGTCCAATACGCTCAATTACTTTTTGTTTTGTTTTTTATATTTAGGCCTTTTTATGGTAAAACAACCCAAAAATGTATATTTTGGGCTCCTGTGTGTTCATACTTACAGCAAACAAGATGAAAATTGGCACAACACATTTGACATACAAAAAAGTTAGATCTGCCCGTTTTAAGTCTTTTTCATTTATTTATCGAGGGGGGAGAGCTCACACAAAAAATGCATAATTTGGTGAATTAATCGGCCGTATTTTGACCAATTTTACAAAGGATTTAGTATAAAGATACTTTTCTACAGGTCACACACACACAGACAAACAAAAATGGTGGATTTGCCTATTTTAGTAATTATAGAAGGGTCAAGATGCCACAAAAAGTATAATTTTAGGGTTTTTTTGACAATGCTCCGCCGTATTTCGGCCAATTTACATGGGATTTGGTAAGAAGATACTTTTTTACAGGTCCCAAACAGAGATTTAGACAATTGTGGATTTTTTGTCTTTTGCTCAATATTTAAGGAAGTAAAGCTCACTTTGGGGTTTTCATGAATTATTCATATGTACGTCAACCAACTGACATTGGATCTGGTACAAAGATACCTTCTTGCCAGTCCCAAACAGTGATATAGGCAGTTTTCGATTTTTCTGTGTAACAAAATATCGAATTGGTCATTCTTTGTTTTACGAGCTAGAAATTGTTACTAAGACCCTGCTGTGTATAAGTATTTGAAATATTCTGAATAATAAACAAGTTGTTGGCTTGTTAATCTTAAGTTCTGCTACTTTTATTACTTACTTGTTTGTTTTGAATTTCACACAATGCTACACGAGGGCTATCTGCGCTAGCCGTTCCTAATTTAGCAGTGTAAGACTAGAGGGAAGGCCAACTCTTGGGCTACTCTTTTACCAACGAACAGTGGGATTGACTGCCACATAATAACTCCCCCACGGCTGAAAGGGTGAGCATGTTTGGTGTGACAGGGATTCGAACCCGCGACCCTCAGACTGCGAGTCGAGCGCTCCAGCCTGGTACTTATTTCATGTATATCCTTTTTATTACTACTTACACAATTTCTGTTTCACAGTTGGGTCCCTTTAACGTATGCCCTCTCATAAGATTTCTGCCTTATTTTTTTAATTATCGGATCTAATAGGTTGTGCCTTAGCGATGGAGGTATGGATGACTTGACCTCATACATAAAATCTTAAATAAAGGTGTCTAATTGTTACTATGTGGAATTAAATATAACATATTTTTATTCACTTTTGCGACAAATGAAAATAATTGATACGTATTATTTTTGAACGCCAATTTGCAGGAAAAGACACCCATCTTTGTCCGACTTTGAAAATGTGATTAATGGCGTTTTACTTATTTTTTCCCAATCAATAATGAAGATATTATCTACAATAATATAAGGGTGAGTCTCTGTGTGTGACTGCCATAACTCCAAGAGGAAAGAATCTAGAACCCTAAAATTTTGTACACATGTTAAGTTGACCCTGAGGGTGTGCACCTGGGTATTACTACTTATCTATGTGCGCATCATTTGTGAGGTAAGTAAGCGAAAAACAACATAGAAAAGAATATGTGACCGCTATAGCTCCAAGAGCAAATAACCTAGAAATCTGAAATTTTGAACCTATACTAAGTGGACTCTAAGGGTGTGCAGCTGGGTATTATTACTTATCTACGTTCGTGCGCATCTTTTTATGCGAAAAACCACATAGAAAAGAAATGTGACCGCCATGGAATGCTAGTGTGTTTTAACTATTATGGAATGCTATATTATTTTTCTTTAACTATTATAGGATATTATAGTGGTTTTTTAAAGCTATTATGGGACGTTATACAGTAGTTTTTAACTATTATGAAATGTTATTGAGTAGTTTTAATTATTATTGGATGCTATAAATTGGTTTTAACTATTATGGGCTGTTATAGTGGTTTTTAACTATTACTAGCATATAGCCCGTATTACCACCCCTACCCCCATACTATACTCCAACCTAACATTTCATAGATAACTAAAATAAATATATTTTGCGAAATCAAGCTTGACCAACAAAGAGTCAGAACATGAGATGTTATACTGTCGAGAACGCTTTCACGCTCCTTTCAACAATATATATCATCATTTAGCAACAAAACTATTATGGGATATTATAGTGTGTTTTAACTATTATGGATTGTTATACTGTCGAGAATGCTTTCACGCTCCATATTTGGTAATGATCAACAATATACATCGTCGCTTAGCAACAAAACTATTATGGGATGTTATAGAGTTTTAAACTATTATAGGTTGTTATACAGTACTTTATACAGTGTTTTTAACCATTATAGGATGTTATAGTGTAGTTTTAACTATTATGAGACTAGCGTATAGCTTGTCAAAAATGAGGGGGGAAGAACTACCATCCCCACCTCATAGTATACCCTAACCTCACATTTGTTAGCTAACTGAAATAAGTACAATTACTTATTTTAATAATATATTATATAATTGAAATTAGATCCTAGTTTTACAGCATAGGTTTTGTGTGATAAAAGTTGTTAATATAGGAAGTGGGTTTACGAACTTGATGAGCCAAACAGCTTTCCATGTGATCCTAGTTTTTGTGTAAGAAAAGGGTATAGCCCGTCAAAAGTGACGGAGCAAGTACTACCACCCCCACCTCATAGTACACACTAACCTTACATTTCATAGCTAACTGAAATAAATAAATTTTGCGAAATTAAGCTTGACCAACAAAGAGGCAGAAAAGTGCGGTCGAGGCAGTCAAACGTCGTAAATTATTTTTACTGAGGCAAGATAGCGAAAAACCTCATAAGAAAGAAGTGGTTCCTTATATAACAACTTCTAATATATAGAAAACCCAATGCGTTTTGGTAAGAATGCGTTCCAACAATGGCTTTTATGTCATACCACTTAACAACAAAAGTATATAGGTTGTACTTTTATGTTAAAATGGGTTCAGAATACACACACACTATCAACCTAATAACCCGAGCGAAGCCGGGTACTTTCGCTAGTAACAAATATAATAAAAAAAAATTTATAAAGACAATATATACGTAATCTAACTAGCTATAGTAATATCAAAAGTTTTAATGCTACAAAAATGATTGAAAAAATAAAGTCAAAACTACAAAAACTGAGTTACTTAAAATAAAATAAAAATTCATCCCTATTTTGGCAAGTCACTGTAATTATGTTAGTCTGAGCCAAAGTAGGGATAAAATGTTTTTAATTTTAAGTAATTCAGTTTTTAGGTTTTAACTTTCTTGTTTCAATACTTTTTAGTATTAAAACTTTCTATATTACTATAGCTAGCTAGGTTATGTACATATCGATCCCTACTTGTCTTTATAATTTTTTTTAGTATACTTGTTTCCTTTTTATTAGCGATATTTTTGTACACACACACAAACACTGGAACTACAGACGAAAGAGTTCTGTGAAAGAATTAGAGTAATAAGGTTCATATTTTTTTTGTACACTTCTCTGGAAAAGTCACTTACTTACCCAGATGAAAATTCGTTGAAATGGTGAAATTTTGATTCACTCCGTAAACACGTATATAGCGATTTAGGCAGGTTTATAAGTACAATAAGCTTTAGTTTTGCTCAGCCAACACTGTGAAATAGTCATTGTTAATAATCAGACATTTTAAACGGGCGATTATTATGACCACCATTTTGTTTCATCACGATTCCTACTATTAAGTTCTAGGGTACTTAATGATATGTACTTCTTATGGATAAACCGGCTTTGAGACTGAAAATCGGTGGCGCCGTAGCCAAGTTAAGATAATATTAACATTGCTTGTACAAACACACAAAAAATATGATTTTTAGTCTTTGGTGTTTTATATGTTTTTGGATGTACTTTAGTCAAAACAAGACATGTACAAGAAAATACGAGCAATATCGAAATCCTAGGGTTATAAACGTGCAAGTGTATGAAGTTTGATTTGGCCAGTATAACTAACATTGAAGGTACTGGTGAGCCTACACCTAGATAAGCTACAAGACGTGATTTGATTTGGCCAGTATAACTAACATTGAAGGTACTGGTGAGCTTACACCTAGATAAGCTACAAGACGTGATTTGATTTGGCCAGTATAACTAACATTGAAGGTACTGGTGAGCTTACACCTAGATAAGCTACAAGACGTGATGCTCCGTATGGTATGATATATATTGGCCCTAATAGAGGAACTCAGTGTTTTTGATCGTAGTGTGGCTTATAAGTCATGAAACTTTCAGCTGAGGCAGATGTTCGTGCAATTAGTGACACACCTGAGATAAAGAGCTATGCGACCCAACTATCTGTTAAGCAGAAGAAGCAGTGGTAAATATATTTGACCAACTGTCAAGACAGCACTGCAGAGCTAGACGAAAGATTGTTATAAACATTGCAGGGATGGGTGGAGAAATTTTTGTCAGTGATATAACACAGAATAAAACTAGAACCAGCAATATGGCAACAAACTTGGAAATGTATACTGATGGCACCATACTGCCAAATGATGCTGTCACTGTCGAGTTGTCACCACCAAGAGTTAGGTAGTTGAGATGTGGCCAAGTTATACGAAGATGCTCTACTTGTCTCTTCCACAGAGCTGTCGAGAAATTTCGCATTTCAGAGGCAGTCATGTGGTTGAAAGTAAACCCACGAACACAGACTTACCGATGAACCACCGGGGGGGGGGGGTTCCAACATGCTTCACAGATCAGTTACTATTGTGAATACCTTATTGCGTATTGCATCAATACAGTTTCTCTATTACGAAAGCACATTATCTAATCAAGCCTTCCACCATATTTCTGTACTGAAAACAATTTTTAGTTTTGCTTATATTAGTATAAATATGCATGTTTTGAGCTGAAAACAGCATATAATGCCTTGTTACATTCAAATATACTCTAATCTACACACATTTCTCTATCTAACGCTTTCAGGTCACGGATACCGCTCAGATCACTTCTGTTGATTATTCCTTATTAAAAAAAATATGATGTGTAATTAAAGCTAGAAGAACATTTATTTTAACAAATAACGCATGCCAAATAATATATGTAGATATTTTTAATAAATGGTAAAATAGGAAAAAGTTCACATTTAAAGAAAAACACTTTGGGAGACTTTCCGTTTTTGTTATTTAAGCGCAAAGCTACACAATGGGCCAGATGTGCTTTGCCACCGCGGGGAATCGAACACCGTATTTTAGCGTTGTACCTCCGTAGACTTACCTTTAGGAAAAAAAACAACCACCCAACATCTCGAAAAAGAGAATTCATCAACAGTGAATCCCCTTATATTTACATTTAGCAAAGTATAAATAAATACACCCTTTCAGTTTCAGTCTGTTTAGTTAGTAAAATCAATTCATTAAGAATTAAAACAATTAATCACAAACATGAATTGGTGGGCCCATTCAAGTTATGGCAGCCAGGTATCTGAAATCAGCTGGGCTTTGCATGCACACCAGACGATTTCCAGTTTATTGGAAAAGTGTTGGGCGTCAACCTGCGGTTTACTGAAGCAAAAACGGATAAAAGCAAATAAGTCCAAACACCACACAGAAAAAAATGATGACATTCAGTTAAGTTTATTTTAATTCACTGATTTATTCCGATTTAAAGTCACAGACGCAAGCTAATAATGGAGTAATTAAACAACTAAGAACTTGACGCATGCTTATGTAACTGTTCCTGCATCCAGGAGAAAGAATGGGACTGTAAGAAAACATCTAATAACTTTTCCCATTATGTCTGAAATAAACAATATTTCTATCATTCTTTAGCCTCTTCCATCTGGAATACTGTCTGCTGTGTTATCCGATAAATCGGAAACATGTTGTCAGAATAATACGGCTTTTTTCTCCCTTTTTTAACAGAGTTTACATCTACAGTCATTTCACTAACTATAAACGTAACACTCTGGCTGTATACACAAACCCTTTACCGATAATTCTCTTAGTACATAAATATGATGTGAATACATATAACAGAACAGTGGCGTGATGAAAGTAATACGATAAGATGAAAAAGCCTTTGTTCACTATAAAAAACCTCTAAACTGAAGACTTGTGTTGCATAGTGTATAGCGTCACCAAATGACGTAAGACCTACTCTTAGAAAAACAGAAAGCTTTTAACAACAGAGCTACGTCATTTTGAACACACGTGGATATCCGACAGGAAATACCACAACTAAATTATTTAATAGATATTTTAAAGAATGTAAACTCGCTTCGAAGATTTCCTAGAAAGTTTGGTATAATTTCCGGTAGTAGTTTAACAACGTTAAAGCCAACATCACTAATGACGGTATATATCAAGCCCGGCCATGTCTCTGACAATGTGTGGTATAATTTCCGGTAGTCGTATTGTCAGACATGGCCGGGCTTGATATATACCGTCTTTAGTGATGTTGGCTTTAACGTTGTTAAGTGTGGCAGATTTATAACATCGTTCACAAAAACTTGTATTAACTGTTTATCGAAAACATTTTTCGTGTACCTAAACAGGTAAGGAAAAACACGTTTACATAGCTGTGTTTTGTTCGCAAAAATGACAATAAAATTTAAAGGCAATTGTAGGATTTGAGCATATTCTTTCCTTTTTTTAGACACATAACAAACTACTGTTATTAGAATGTTTTTCTACCAATACATAGGTTCATGTATGTATACGATCACGTTAGGGAGCTAACCCTTGTGGTTTTAACAGAAGTGCCGTACAGAAGGTGGGTGAAACACACAAAGCGGATATCCGTTACTGTAATGAAGCAGCGTTTTGAGGTCGGATTTCTACGTTTGTTATTCGGGACAAGTTAACTTTGTCAGTTGCTGATGGTACACACGTTACAAAGAAAGAAAAAGAAAAACATAGAGCGTGACTCAATATTCCATTCAAAGTTGCACAGGCAAGCTAAAAATTAGAGCTTGTTACACAACAACTACAGTAAAAAAATAAAATACATCCAACAACAAGTGAAAGAAAAAAACATTCCTTCATGGAGTTTATCTTCATCAACAATCTCGGACAAAGAACAACAATACGATGCTATTGCATGAAACAGCAACGAACAATAAATGTATGTGGGTGTGTGCCTTTTATGGCCAAACATGAACCACTCTATCTGAACCATTATTTGGTAAAAGTCTGTTTGTGCGTTGTGTCCAGCTATAACTGACGAACGCTGGATCAATGATCATCAAACTTGACACAGGGGGGGGGGGTCGACATTCGGATCCGACTCTTCCCCATTCGTCCCCCGGAAGCCCCATCCCCGTGCGTTGAACGGATAAGTCAGCTATATGGATAAATAGATAGCTACAGCGAAGCTGGCTATCTCTCTGTTGTTGCCACAAGTAAATATGAGGAATTACCTGAACCAATTTCCATTATATTTGGCTTAGAAATTCATGTGGATCCCCCAGATATCAAGTTTAAACGAATAAGCAATGGGAAGAATTGTTCAAATATGGTAACATTTTCAAGTTTACCTTTTCAGTACCGGAGAATGAAGAGGTCTATAACAAAAAAGATGATACGTCAAACACAAGTAAGGTTTAATGTCGCGCGTAGCATGGATATCTTTCACTATGCTTTAGCCCGGTATTGCTGGGCTTATATGCCAGTTATGATCAAGACACATGGTAGTGTGTCATGCGGCTAAAACAACCTGCAGGACACAGCCTTTTATTAACAAGAGTGATAGTTTGGCGATTTTCCACTTTCTATAGCTCGGACTGTGGTAATCCAAACTATCACATATTTTTAGTGCATGTGCTCTGCTGGACCATTACTTAACATATCAAATTCAAAGGCTATCCATTAAGAAATAAACGAGATATAAAATCTCCAATTTTGATTGAATTATTCCTTTTTTTTCTTTGCACTAAAAGTTTGGTTTGTTTGTTTTGAGTTTCTCGCAAAGCTAAACGAGGGCTATCTGCGTTAGCCGTCCCAAATTTAGCAGTGTAAGACTAGAGTGAAGGTAGCTAGTCATCACAAACTCTTGGGCTACTCTTTTATCAACGAAAAGTGCGATTGACCGTCACATTATAACGCCCCCACTGCTGAAAGGGCGAGCATGTTAGGTGTGAGGGGGATTCGAACCCGCGACCTGCAGATTGAGAGTCGAGCTCCCTAACCATCTGGTCATGCCGGGCCCGCACCGGTACATTGATAGATCTTTATAGCTTCCAGTAAGGAGTTAAATTTGGTCTAAGTATTAGCCACATATGCAAAGGTCTCGTGACCTATTAGTTTGAAATTTTTACTACACCTTTATCTAAGAATAAATGTGGCCGGTTTTTACTTTTTTGTCATTCGAATTAAAAACAGCTGATTTAGAACAGCAAAACTCTAGGGTGAAAGGACGTGCAGATACATAAGCATTGGTTAGGCCAAGCAAACTAGATTAGCAGTTTCTGGCTCATGTTTTGAAAAGAATCATACGGGTGAACAGTTATTATTCATTATTCACTGCCATATTCTAAGCACAAATTTGCTACGTTATATGAAATTTTCCTCATTAAAGATTGTTTACCGTCACGTAATATTAGCTTAAGCAATTAGCGTAAATAATGATGCTTGATCGGGCTGTACCGAGTGCATGCGGGTGATGACAAAAAAAAAAATGTTAATCTAGATTCCACGGCGTTACTATAAAGGAAGTTTTAGAAATGAAAACTACCACAATGTATTTAAAAAAATCTGGTTGGTTCTGCAAAGTATAGGTCTGTTCTGAATAATAGGGTTGCGACCCTAAAGCTAATGTTGGCTAATATAGGGTGCCACTTTCTTACTTGCCGTGTATTGACAAAAAGTTATGGCATTTAGTAAAAAACACCTCAGATGTTAAAAAAAAGGTGTGGCCAAAAAAGGACTGATTCATTAGTTAGCCAGGCCAGGGGCATGATGGTGGGTAAAACAAAATACGCGGCCTGGCTAACTAATGAATAAATACTTTAAATTTTTATCAATGCTATAAGTGTAGCAACCAGTTTGGCCGCCAATTTTGATTTCATTTCTTTAAGCCGCACACTCAATCCTTTTATGGCCGCACCTTTTTTTCACATTGAAGGTGTTTTTGATTAGATAATAAACAGCCGTAATGCTTCTTAACATGATTTTGGTTCCTCACAAGTTATAAAACCTCTTATGTGGAATTTTTTAACTTGCCTATACGTGTGTTATATAGAAGGTTATATTTTTTTACTTGTCTATACGTGTGTGTTAAATAGAAGGTCATACTTTTGAAACTTGTCTATACGTGTGTTATATAGGAGGTTATACTTGATTATCATTATTTTAGTTCGTTACGTGAAGATATCTGTGATGAACAGAAAATATAACGATATGAAGTATGTGTAGATCCAAACCACGTAGAGAGATCTGGATATCGCTTCGATTCTATTTCGTCATTCTGGGTGTGAAGTCCTTTACGGGTCAACTGTGAGTTTACGGAGTTACAACGCCAAAATCCGAGGCACGATTCCCCGCGCTGGACAGAGCGCAGATAGCCCATTATGTAGGTTTCCGCTAAAAGAAACAAACTTTCTGGGTGGACGACTTTGTAGTTCCAGATCTTGATGTCTTTGTATAGCAACTGTAATCTTTACCTTCATTTCTTATATTTGCTTTCAGTTCTGTGGAATTCTCATAGTATTCGAAGTCATATAAACTACAAGCCTAAAATAATAAACTCCCTATAGCTTATGCATATATAAATGATGTCTGTAGCCGGTACGTACCTCATGATATTCAGGACGAGAAGAACAAAAAATCAAAATCGTGAAAGTTTGATAGAATAAAAATGTGTTACGTCAAAAAGTTAATTTTTTAAAATTCAACTTGGATGAGTTGTTAAAGTCATGTTAGATACTTTCCTCGATGATAATCATACATTTTTTATCCTCTCGCATTTAGCTTGACTGATTGTGATGCTAAAATTCGGGACGAGGTCCCAGTAATAAGCACATCACAGACATCTCATTGTACATCTTTATGCCTAATAAACGACAAATTATTATTTTTCCTTATGCAGACTTTCTGTAGCATAGGGCACAGCTTTGACGTTGGAAAAAAAATATAACCTTCTATATAACACACGTATAGACAAGTTAAAAAAGTATAACCTTCTATATAACACACGTATAGACAAGTGTAAAAAGTATGACCTTCTATTTAACACACACGTATAGACAAGTAAAAAAGTACGAGCTTCTATATAACACATGTATAGACAAGTTTAAAAAAAGAAATTATCATATTCAGTTGCAGGTACAGTACCTAGATGTTGTAGCAGTTGTTATGTTCCATTCACTATGTCTTTAAGAAGATGCAGTTGTGATGCAGGTATTATACGCGGATGTTGAAGTAGTAGTTGTATTTCAAGTACGATATACAGATATTGTAGTTTTTGTGTTACATTATCTATATCTGTATGTTGTAGTTGCTGTTATGTTAGATACTTTAGCTGCAGGTTGTACAGTGTTGTATGTTGTTGTTGTAATGCCTGTACTACATGTGAATAATAAGTAGGCAAACTACGATATATATATACCTGAAGAAAACAGATTACTGTACTGTCGAAACATGTAATATGATCCATCGTCAATAACTTATTTCATTATGTTTATAAATCGTTGTTTGCCTACTTACTATTCTATTAGCGTAATATGCTTCCTTGCTCAAGCATTACACGTGGATGATGTAGTTTTTGTTGTGATGCAGGTCCCACATCTGAATGTTGTTGTACTGTAGACTTTACCTTTGTGTTGTTGCTACATTGTATGTTCTATGCGTAGGTGTAGTTTTTGTTTAGTGCAGTTTCTGTCTATACCTTCATGTTGTGTAAGTGTTCCTAAGAGATAGCACGATTAAACCTACAAGAAAATATTATCAGACAATGCTCCAAAACAGGAAGAGCGCCTGACGGTCACGTGATTACGATCATTAGAGTTTAGTGTTATCTACCTAGTATTGTTTGGCCTATCCCGTACATCTATCGCTTGTCCATCCTACGTGCGTTTCGTATTGATACTATTGACACTATGCAAAGTTAAACATCACTACTGAAAAAATGCTTGGATTATTCATTTGAAGTTCTAGATAATTTCCTGTTAAACTACCAATACCTATCACTATATTTAGCTCATAACGTGAATATTATGTTTTAGTTTTATAGTTAAATGAAATTTAATGATAAACATCAGATTATTTTCACAAAGTGATTCTTTATTTTCTTACATGTGCCAAAAACTTCGGTAACGACTAATATGAAAATTTCTAGACATAAGTGTTAGTAATTTCCGTTCTATCACAGAAAATATGTCGTAAGGGAAAACCTAAGATTCCAGGAGATAAGAGTTAAATCTAAGGTAAATATAAATGGTGTATATTTATGGTTTAGTATACAAAATACAAATTATATTAATTTTGTCATTATCAGTACTTTCTGACATTACGATCTTGCAAAGAGTAGGGCGTACAAATCTTTACAGTGTAGCGTCTGGCGTTAAAACGTTATCGATTTCTTTGTAATTAACTAGATTACTCATACGAGCTATACTTTCTTGGGACCACCCTTCACTACCACGATGACGGATGTAAGAACGCGCTTACGGATGTTTAACGCGATAAATACATAAATACCTAACTTTCGTGTCCCAAAATGTAACAAACAAGAACCAGAGCCATCAAACTGTGTATAAATTCTTGAGATGTGGTAGAGAACGGGTTAAAAAGTAGACACAAATTTTCATTGATATGACTTGAAAACAGAATACTTTTGACATGAAAGCTCAAAGGTAATCTTTGGCAGGCTACTGGTGCAAGTACAAAATTTTACAAGATCTTGGCAATGTTATTATTACTTTTTTTATTTTAGATAGGCTACCTTCGTGGTAAAGGCTTTGAGGTATTAACCCAAAGTTTTAAATCTCACACAGCTTTGTGAATTTTAACTGGAGTTATAAGTCTCATTTTGATTCGGTGACTGTATAAGTGTATTGTTTTTACTTAGTACATATTGTACGTATACTGTCTGGGAATTTGTTTTAATAAACATAGCAAAATCAAGAAAAAATAAGTGGTAGTTTCACAAGTACGACTCGACAGAAGGAGCTTAAAATGAGTGGTAACCTTGTTCAAAGGGACATCAATCACCAATTGAGATCCACCTCACTTGTTTGTTATTCCATACACAAAACAGTCGAGAAATATAGAGGTACATATTATTTTGGCGACAATTTTGCTGGAATATACAAGGTATAAGACTAATTTCTAGGTTAAAACACGCAACTATTTACATTCTACTTGGTTTTCTTCAAAATTAATAGACTCAAAGGCCGAATCACGATTCACAGAGGCCCCAGTGAACCGATCTAGTCCCCCTCTAATATTGTTTGTTTTGAATTTCGCGTAAAGCTACACGAGGGCTATCTGCGTTAGCCGTCCCTAATTTAGCATTGTAAGACTAGAGGGAAGGCAGCTAGTCATCACCACCCACCGACCAACTCTTGTGCTACTTTTTTACCAACAAATAGTGGGATTGAGCGTCACAATATAATTCCCCCACGACTGAAAGGGCGAGCATGTTTGGTGGGACGGGGATTCGAACCCGCGACACACAGGTTGCGAGTCGAGCGCCCTAACCACCTGGACATGCCGGGCCACACCTCTAATATTCCCAATTGCTTCTATACCTACCCCAAAAGGGGAGGGGGGAAGAGTTGTGCACCCGAAAACAACAATAGGACAACCTCCCGAGGTATCAGAGCATATGTTTGGCCCCGATAGCTTGTGAGGGCTACACAAGGGATATCTGCACTAGCCGTCCCTAATTTAGCAGTGTAAGACTAGAAGGAAGGCAGCTAGTCATCACCACCCACCGCCAACCAACTCTTTTACCAACGAATAGTGGGATTGACCGACACTTTATAACGCCCCCACGACTGAAAGGGCGAGCATGTTTGGTGGGACGGGGATTCGAACCCGCGACCCTCAGATTATGAGTCGAGTGCCTTAACTACCTGGCCATGCTGGGCCATTGTGTCTTAGTCGGGGCATATATTTGCCCATTACTATACATTATATATATATAGAGAATTTAGTTACCCAGAAACTATAAATGCTCACTATATCCTCAAACAAATCTCCGCGACAATTTCCAGCTGCAGGTTAACATTTCACATCTCGAAGTAATGCGATCAAATAGTCAATAGCTACAGTAAATCATCATAAACCGTATCAGCTAGCTACTAGTTATGCTTATTATCATTACAATATATATATAGTTAGCTACCATAACAAGTAATCCTTTGCCCATAGTTGAGCATAAAAACAAGATAAATAAAAACTGAGAATTTAAAAACCTGCAAATAGGGATCGCCAAAAAGTAAACAAACAAAGTTGGAGATACTATTTTGACTCCACCACATGTAATTCTAGGTAACAGCATGGAGCCAAAACATGGATTTGTAGTATCTCTAGCCTTGTTTCCTTACTTTTTTTACGATCCTTATTTGCAGGCTTTTAAATTCCCAATTTTGTATTTATATTTTAATAATCACGAAAACTTTCTTGTTTGTATTGATTTTGAAGGATTAATATTAGCCATCCCTACATTTACCTCCTTTTTTGAAAAGTATATTTCTTTACTTTTTTTAAATGCAGTGTTTCAATAGACATAGGAAGGTTGTACTTATAACCAAGTTCTAAAATACAACTGTAATATTTATTGTTTATCTATTATTGGCTGGTAATTCCTGTTTCACCCTGTACTTGAGCTTTTTAAAGGAACACTAAATGTATGTACGACAGCTAACTTTGATGGGTAATGATGACATCGTTTACATTAGGATTATGATTTTTTAAAATAACTACTAGTTATTAATAATACTTATAAAAGCGTGTACTCCGTTTAGAGCTTTGTCATCTCAGTGAAATAGGTTAACACCATTGTTTTGGTTTTGTGGGTTATCGTGTAATAAAAAAACAGCAGAAGAAAGAAGAACAAGAAGTTCAAACTTTTTGCCATGATATTTCAAGACACTGCCAGAATTTGTGGCTTAGTTATAACATAGATACCGTTATAAAAGGAAACACTGTATAGTATTGTAAAGTTCTGATCACCTATTGAGGAGATATTTAAAATACCATTTCGATGAACAATCCAGCCATCCGTACATAGGCAATGCTACCGCCTGCTTGATAATCACGAGAACGTTCCGTGCTGCCGTTAGTTTTCTGCTACTGTCATAATCTAAGACATACTTGGTTCACAGGTTGTTATACAGTTGTAGTAATCACGAGAACGTTCCCTGCTGCCGTTAGTTTTCTGTAACTGTCACAATCTGAGACTGACTTGGTTCACAGTTTGATATAATAATTACGAGTATGTTCCCTGCTGCTGTTTGTGTCCTGTAGCTGTCGCAGTCTGAGATCTGGCTTGGCTCACAGGTTGTTCGTTTTCTGTAACTGTCACAATCTGAGACTGACTTGGTTCACAGTTTGATATAATAATCGCGAGAACGTTCCCTGCTGCCGTTTGTTTTCTGTAACTGTCACAATCTGAGACTGACTTGGTTCACAGTTTGATATAATAATCGCGAGAACGTTCCCTG
>NW_013668066.1:98825-101671 GCF_000517525.1 Limulus polyphemus | reverse complement strand
CGTTTAATGAACTTCAAAGTAATAAATAATTAAACTTTAAGTGTGTGTCTATGAGAAAAAATTACTGGTTATAAATCATTATAAGAATAGGCTGATCGCAATTTTACAACTTATGTCTAACTACACGCTGTGCATAACACCGTTCTAACTACATTTTACTTATAGCACTCTCTGTACAGTGTCTGATCGTATGCTAAATGTCACTTTGATCAGAAGTTCTCAACCTATAAATGGAGGCCTTTCAATCAGCTAACAAACTTAAAACTAATCGCCTTCCGGTTATTGTCATATTCTGTTATTGGACGAAAGGCCTCGTCGGCACTGAATATGACAATTGTAGTATGGTTGACACAACATAGTCTTCTTTGTTTTCACTCATTGAGTTCTAAGAATTAACCGCCTTTCGTTTAGCTAAAAAGGACAAACTTAAATATATTTTGTTTTCACAGTTGGTTGCATACGCGATCATCTAAGTACAATTATTAATTAGTAACTAATTTTTTTTAATTGAATCTCGGCCACTATCAACAAAGAGTCCTACCCATAATTTATCTGAAGATGGTAGCAGATTAACAGCCAAAACGAAGGATAAAACTGATCAATAATTAGTATGTAGTTATTGAAAAAGTTGTTTATTAATGATTAGGCTCAGGTGATTATATTAAAAATGACTGACATCCGATCGCTACAATCTTACAGTAAGTATTTAATCATCTTTCTGTCAGCTAATAAGTCGAAACTTATTATTTGGTTTCAATACAAACCAGAAAGTGTAACGGTCAAACATTATTATCAGCCTTGCAATAATATCATCTTAATGTGAAGCTTTTAACTCCTCATATTATATTAATTTGATGATATTTTATAGTGATATATTTACTACTCTACTTTATGACATATTCAAACAAAAAACATTTAATGTTCCATACTTAGCAAACAGAAGTAACATGTAATAGTATGGGAACTTGCTGTATTTTACCTATTGCAATTTCTACGTCAAAGATACATTTCTATTTAAACGTAAATATATACACATGCGTGTGGATTTCCACGTGGACCGGGCGTCATCTAGTGGTTAGCGTGTCAGACTGTGGGTTCATGGTTCGCATCCCGTTTCCACAAAATTGCGTTCGGCACTTTGGGGCTGTGGGTTCGTTCTGAGAATAAGGGTCAGATCCTATTAGCGTTGACTAACTTTTTCCTTCTAGTCTATTAGTTCAAATATTAGCGACGACTAGCATAGATCGCCCTTGTGTATATCCGTAAACAAACAAGCAAATGTATAATCAAAGTGGAACATATAATACGTAGGAAAATTTATATTCAGAGTTATAATCGAAGTTCTCTATAATTTTATAAAGACTTTTGTTTATTTCTGTATACGAGTCCATATTGAGTTTTGAAGCATGAATACGAATACAAAGGATAACACAAAGATGGCTGGATAACAAAAACCAGCATTAGTCCAATAATTCTTATAATTTATTTGTTAATATATTTTTTCATCAATAAGTGAGTGCTAGTGAAGGAAAGATGTGCAACTAAAAATATACACGCATATTTTAACACCGATTATTACAGAAATATAACTAGATACTGTATTTCTTTTTTTCGGATAAAATGTGGAGCGTAGTGTTTGATTGGTGAGACAGACGTTTGATAGTATGATCGGATACAAACTTCTATCGAACTGGCAACTATTAGGTCGTTTTTTGTTTTTTCCCATCTGCCCACTAAAGAGAACCAGACCATTCATGCCTGCGCTATGGGAAGGAGGAAGGTCATCCATTTCTGGGAGAAGACAAGAACCCACACAAGACTAGAAGGATTACTGTTAAAAGCTGCTACAACTTTGCTCTTTCTGGTAGAATAACATGCAGCAGGTGTCCACAAACACGCTCCTGGGGCTTACCACAAAGCTAGGTGGATGGCTGGCTAAGCTGATATATTGCCTCAAGTCCTACTTGTTCCACTCTCAATTCCACCTCACCGCTCGTAAACTCTCGGGACTTTGTGGATTAATGCCTTCGTGATCCGGCTGTACCTGAAGGCATGTTACACCTGTCAGTGTCCCGCACAAGCCCCACGGAATAAGATGAAGCTGCTAAAGGAGCATACAGAGAAAACAAATAAATCTGCTGCCAATGCAGCAATCGAGAGTTTCTCAGGCCACATGTGGCATTTGAGCGAAACGGACGGACTTTTTTATTCAAGGTCCTCGCAGATATGACATTACTAATGGTGACAGCCCTGAAGAAGGAAAAACTAGACAATCCTCTCTAGGATATCCAACTTGACGAAAAGCTTGTGCCAGAAAACCAATTCTCCGACTTCGTAATAGTTAACACAAACAAGTTCTTTGTTGTTCTTGATATCTTTCAGGACTTTCTTAATCAAGATCCCAGTAAATGTAAGAAAGCAACATCTCATTACGGCTCGGAGTAAAACAAGGTCGTTTAATGACATAGCCGTTCAACGCGACCATATGCAACTAGGAAGAACAAAAGCAGTTCCTTCTTCAAGTGGTGGAGAAGCATTTAAGGAACAACCGAACCCTAAGAGGTCCACCACCATTGTCCAACAAATTCACAAAAAGTGGTCTTTATCTTGATCCTGTTGTTTTGTATGTGTAGTTATAAATACTGTCTTTAAAACTGCAGTGCTTTAGTTTCTCAAGCAAGTGAATAAAACCAGGAAATGAGAAGTTCTAAACAAGAAACTTGATTCTTGAGTGACACCCTAATACACGTGCACATGTTCACACCGATTAAACATACAGGGGTTGGACAAAATAATGGAAACACCTTGGAAAATCAACAAAATATATTTTAATATGGTGTAGGTCC
>NW_013668066.1:71817-97924 GCF_000517525.1 Limulus polyphemus | reverse complement strand
GGACCTACACCATATTAAAATATATTTTGTTGATTTTCCAAGGTGTTTCCATTATTTTGTCCAACCCCTGTAGACCGTTCTATGTTAACATGGATTATTACAGAAATATAATTAAAGATACACGTGTTTACACCAATTACCGCGGAAATATGACTAAATATATACGTATATGTTAACATGTTTTATTAGAGAGATACAATTTATTTGATTTACATTGATTACTACATAAATAAAAATAACGATACGCATGTGTAGGTTTACACAGATTATTACAGAAAGACAGCTGAAAATACACACGCTTATACATGTACTATTTCACCACACATAAAATAAACAACAAGAGAAAACAAGTATCACTAACCACGGATGTATGTGGGGATGGTTCGTGAAAAAAATGGCCGTCACATATTATGTACTGCTCATCATAATCTCAAATGTAAGATACTTTTATAAACACCAAGCTTAGGTTTCGAGGTTTTTAAAAACTATTAAGACCTTTAGATTAGCCAAAACACATCGATAAAGTAGAGAACCGGCGAGTAGCAGCGTCAGAAGTGCTAGCTCAACAATACTTGAAGTTGTTAGGATGATTTACTCATCAAAATGTTTATTTTAACGTGGGGGAGTGAAAAAGCAGTATAGCGTTTCACTAACTTAAACTCATCATGGTAGGCTAAAACTGCTGCCTTCATAGCGACCATCATTTATTAATATTGATTGTTTGGGGGGGGGGGGAGAAACAAGTAATAAGAAGAATTTTGAAAAAAATAAAGGGTGTTGTGGAATGGCAATGCCAAAAAGTACAGAAACAAGGTAGGGACGAATAGGTTTGGTTTGTTTTTGCTGTTTTTTTAAATTTCGCGCAAAGCTACACGAAGGCTATCTGCGCTAGCCGTCCCTAATTTAGCAGTGTGAGACTAGAGGGAAGGCAGCTAGTCATCCCCAACTCTTTTACCAACGAATAGTGGGATTGACCGTCACGTTATAACGCCCCAACGGCTGAAAGGGCGAGCATGTTTGGTGTGACGGGGATTCAAACCAGCGACCCTCAGATTGCGAGCACCCTAACCACCTGGCCATGGGGACGAATAGACAAAAAGTACAGAAACAAAGTTGGGACGAATAGACAAAAGGTACAATAATCCCTACATTAGTACAAGCTTATAGGAATTAGCCATTGTAAGACTTTATAACATTATTCATTTTAAATGTTTTTACTTAAACCTGAATTCAACATTTAGTTGTTGATAAATGTTTTCTGGAAAAGATTTGGATACTTTGTATTTGTTTTGTGTACAATTTTTGGCATTGCCACCCCCATCATCCTTAGGTTTTTCAAAAAATTGTATTACTTTATATATACACACACACACACACATATATATATATATATACACACACACAAACATATATATATATATATATATATAAAGATGGCAGTTTTTTTACAGAATACCACGTGACATTAACATGTGCAGGAAGTGTTGAACAATGGGGTGAGTTAAACATGTGCGAGCCATCTTTAGCGCATTTCGTATATAACCCTGATGTTATTTCAAGCTTCGTGTGCAATCTTTACGTTTTTTTGAGAACAGTAACCGAGTAATGGCAAAATATATTCAGTATTCACATTGATCAGAACACAGAGGAAACTACTGTAAAATGCATATATACACAATAAAATGGTAAACTCCACGTTTTCATTTATTTATTATCTTATTTTTGCAAACTTTTAGCTAATTGTCATAGTCGTCGTCATGACAAACTGAAAACATGCAAAAAATGAAATAAAATCCTGGAGTTTACCCTTTTATTATGTATTTATTAATTCTTTGCCAACGTAATGAGATTCACACATGTTAAACGTTTGGACTAATCCTTTTATGCGTATGATATTCCATGTATTAGAATAATGCAAACATTTAAAATGCATCAATTTTTTTTGACATACGATATGGTGTGGTATTTAAAACCTGAACGCCGAATTATGCGACACACGTGCTAAAGAGTTAGGCCAGAAACCCCCAAGTTTCAAGTACAACCGTCCCTAATTTTTAACTACTAACCACTATCACAAGGGCTTTGAACCAATTAATGACTGTCACTCGTAAAATCCTTTCACAGGTGAAGGTGCGGAGCGTGTTCAGTGGCATGGCGGTTCGAACTTCGGACTTACCGATCTACAGTCTTGTAGTTAACCGCTAAACCATGACCAGCGATAAGTAGATATGCCAAGTGGGTTTATCCTTTCAAATCGGTTATCCACAGAAATCACTACTTTTACTGAAAGTTTTAGTAAGAAGATAAGCCAGAGCATGACCTGGTGACTAAGCTTTAACGTTCCTATTCATATAGGTTCTCTGTAAAAGACATTTCAATACACCATAAAGGTACATTTTTTTTTTGTCCGACAGAAAAGATCGTGTCACCCCTATTCTCAAAAAAATGTCAGCTTCTTTCACATATGCATAACAGAGCCATGGACATCCGCAAGGGGGCATTTCCCCACTGAATTATCAGTTTTGCGTTTCCCTAGTTATAGCTTTGATATCATTTTGTCATCTTGACCCCTCTGTAATATATCCTGCGGACACCCATGAACAACCTTAAATATTTGTTCATGCAAAGAATATTTAGTATCAAAGTCGAAAAATTTAACAGGAAATTATTTATTGACTTTATAATAAGTTTTAAAATACACTAAAAAATTCAGTGTACTAGACTCACGGTTACTAAGGTTGATGGTAAGAATATTTGTCTACTATACGTTCAAACGATTCCCAATACATTGGTAATGTGTCTAAGTAACATATTAACTGTCGGGTAAAGTTTTCATCTCGAGTTAAACTTAATCACTTTACAGCTAGTCTTAAAGATAAAATTACATTAATGGATAAATGCGGGATTTAGAAAATTCTTTGTACTTGCGATCTAATTTATATTGGCCAAACATGTAGAAATTTACAATTTAGACTTAAAGAACATAGCTCAGCTATAGAAAAACGAAAAATAAATGAATCAGCTTTACAACAACATATAACTAACAATCCCTATTCCCACGGTGTTGACTGGAGTAACTGATTAAATATATTAAAAACAAACATGAATTAAAAATAATTAACTTTAAATACAGATGAAGGTCAAAGTTGTAGAAATTCATTTCTAGTAATCCTTTTTAAACAATGATAAATAGGTGGCAGCACCATGTATGTCAGATGATTGGTAAATGTGTTTGCAATGTGCAAAATAGTAAGATATAAAATATCGGAATGTGTTTGTTTTGTTTTTATCACTACTGCATCCTTCCTGTAGCCAATCGAAACATGTAAGTTTTAATAAGACCTGGTGCCTTCAACAATTTTATAAATTATTGTGTACTTTTAAGTGTTGTTCTGAGTTTTTAATAAGTACAATCCACAAGTACTATATTCGTATTCTTTAATTAAAATGAATACTAAACCTATAACCCGGTAAAAGAGTTAACGTTTTAGAACACTTATTTGTGTTTTTCTGTGTTTGTTAAACAAACGTATCAAATCAAAATCAGCTGCAAGTGGCTTGTTTACTCTCGTCAACGGAGGCCTATGTTACAAACAGCTTTGATTTTTTTTCAAAATGAGCATCATTTCTAAAGTTCTGGACTTTTTTACGAAACAGCCAGGACTTTCAATGTTGTGTGTGTGTCTTACTCTCCTGAAAATTTTTTTTTAAAAAAGGGGAGGGATGAAACCGTACATTTCCGAGTAACTGTGAATACAGTTAACGAGTTTTTACAAAGAATAAGATAAAAAATTATTAGAGAGATTTATCATGGAACAGTTAACTTTAAAATGGAATCCGGAAGGGGTGAAAATTCTTAAGAACCATTCAGGATCTCTCTTTCTCTCTCTGGCTACGGGTGAACGAAGATACTACATGCCATCTAGTTGTTTTCTTCAGTAATGGTATTGCGGTGATACCTTCACAACCACAGAGACTGTAGGCTATTCAACCTCCTTGTTATATTGAAAGCATGCGTGTAATACCTGGGCCATACAGTTATCACGCCCACGGACAAAGCTAAATAAATCGGTTGAACAACTCGTACATCTATTTCACAGCAGGACTGACAAACTGCGGAACCTGTGACACCACACGTTTAATGAACAGCTCTTTATTTCTTTATTACGTCTTAAACCTTAAGACAATTACATGGTCAACTTGTGGTTTCACGACAGTCAACATTAGTGTAGGGTATAATCAGTGCTCACTCTGCGGAACATGACAGAAAAAAGTTTATATATGCTACGCCGTGAAAGCAAAGAGAATGGAAAAACACTACAGTGACTGTGTCGTAGCGTGTTTTACCACGATTAACCACTTTCTCTACTGCTTCTTACCAAAGTTCCTAAACAATACGTGATTACATTATATGTAGTATAAATACAGAGCACAATGTACACATATTTTGACAAAAAATCTGGGAATACTGTATGTGGTATGGGAATACATAATGGAGATATAACTGATGACACATTTTACAAGTTGTGTGTTGAAGAAAAGTTACCAGGCTGATAGCTATGTTCGTATACGAGATTTTATGTGTATTTTTATATGTGATTCATTTATGACATTACAACCTTATAAAATCATAATAATATCTTATAAACAGAATATTCCATTTTTAAAGTTGTCACAGAACTTTGGGTAATGACTATACAAACACGAACAGTTATACATTACACAAAGACAGAAAGAAGTAATGGAATACTCATTTAAGTGTTCCTTATTCAGCAGTTTCGAAGTTCTTGCCTGAACATGCCATTAGTTACAAGATCTCCTCATGCAAAAACGGTGTAACAAACAATCGTCCTTGAATAGAACTTTTATCAAAAGATGATCACGATGTTAATTATCATCTTCTGACTTCAAATTTCACTAAACTTAAAGGCAGATATCGTAATTCCAGTATGGAGTTCTCACAAGTGTTCGTAACACAAGAACGGTGAGCTTATTACTAGGCTTGTAATAATCATTAAGATAAGTACAATATATGAACATTATCTATACCACAAGGTTAGACTTTAAACGATTACATGAATTTGAATGTCACATCCATTAAAAAAAAAATGTCATACTTAACTCACCTGTGGCGAGCATCTTCAACTTTGAGAAACGAAACGTATTTGTGCATGTGCAATTTCTTACATTACTCTTATACACTAATTGTAGATTCCACGAAAAAAAAATCAAACATATGTCGGTAATTCAGGGAAGGTCGTTGTAAATTTTCTTGTGTTAGCTATGAAGTACCGAAACTTAAAACTGCAGCTATCAGCAAATTTACATTATTTCGTAAAATCTGTGGTGTTATTTTATTATTTCGAATTATCCATACTGTTGGATATACAAATGTTTAGTGTGGGCATTACTATTTAATTTGTTTTGTGAGTTAATATTTAATGACTGTTTAGTTTTTCATAACATTTTAATAGCGATAGTATAAAAAAGTTTGGTTGTGTAACTCTGTACGAGTCGTAACGTTGTGTTTGCAATTACATTGTTGTCTAGGCTTAACTAATATTATTCACGTTATATTACTCGAACCTTCAGTATTTTTCTTATTACCTTAAGTGAGTATTATTAAATCAGCGCCGTTCGCGCACTTTACAGGAAGCTCCAGGCCTCAGTGATCAACATATAAATACAGGCGACCAAACGAGCGCAAGTCTGGTAAAGTGAAAGACAAGTTCAGTCAGAGAAAAGTTAGAAAACGTGAAGTTAGCTGACGTATGAGTGATTAGCTTTAACAGGTGATATTTTAAAGTGAGTTTCACAGTTGAATAGAGTTAAAGAGAATAATTTCTCTTCTCAAATGGTGTTCTTAAGTAACTGAACACGTCTGTGTGTACTTTGACGAAAAGAAGACAATTATTTGAAGTTCAGGATACAACTTTGGTGACCTACGGGGTAGCGTAAGTGAATTATTCACTGATACTATTGTGATAAGAGAAGAGAAAAATAGTTAGTCTTGTCAATTGGATTCTAAAGGAATTGAATCTCCCCAAGTCGACTTTTTACAAGAAAAAGAGAACTATTTAGAGTTTGAGATACAACTGTGGTATCCATAGTGTAAGGAATTTTTGTACATACGTTTAACTTGTTTTTAATATATTATTTTAAAACAAGTGGATTTTGTGCTGTCCGTTTATTGTTCGAATTTATCGCCAGCAAGTCACAGACATCTACTGTAGAAGAATCCTCAACCCACACATATATTTAAAACCCTGACACCTACAGACGCACTACAAACACATGTACACACTAGGACATAAGTAATTCCAATACTTTTTCTCCAGAAAGTAGCCTTGAAGAACTGCTCAGGTCACAGCGTTCCGTTAATTTGATTTATTATTAAACGTGTTTTTCAAATATCATGATCAGAGTTTCGAGAATATTTTAACTTACTGTACACTATCGCCCGGAGTTGGCTGTAGATTTGTGGTATAGTATGATACTATGTGTTTCCTTTTCCCTTTGTTACTATGTGAATTTTTTGAAACCTCTGTTTTTCTTTCAGTACTGTTTGAACGTAAAGCCATTCGACTAAACACATTTTAGCATTGCTACGTTCTCGACGTATCTAACACCTCATTCGCTAATTTACACTATTGGAGTTTCTTACAAGAAAGATAATACGTGACGTCCAGGAATATAAAGCTGCCTTTCCTATCGGTGACTCCGATAATGGCCTGATGTTTCCACGCCCTAGCACTCGAGTTAAAGTGGTCAAAGACCACTTGCAGAATAATATTTCGTCTGCAAACCTGGCTTATGTTTTTATTGTATTTTCTAGTATTAAAGGTCAGGGTCCCCCTCCGCTAGGCAGATTTTTGCTAAGATTTGGAAGGATTTTTAGAACTTGCCTTAGCTTTGAGGTATAGTTTTATTTTTAGGAGAACACACTCACTGGACTGGCGAGAGAGAGCGATAACTAAGGTTTGTCTTCCATTCACTTTCTCACGAATCCAACACGTAACAGATACACCTGCCATGTTTGATTGTTTTATTTGTGAATGTGTTTTGGCAGAGTGAATTAAGATCAGTTTTTTTGCACCTTTCAGATTCAACTGTTTCTTCTCGACGATCTCGGTTAGAGAGCAGAGAGACACCCAATCACATACTCTGAGGTTCGGCATTCTTCAAACCTCCAGTTAGCGGACCCTGTCTACTCTGCAGGAAAGCCGTGTAATGGGGAACACCACACACACACACATATACATAGCTTTATCAAACATCTTTCAACTTACTGTACACTGCATACATCCTTCTGGAGTTGATCGTACATCTGTATTTCTTCACCAAACATCATGATCAAAATATTGATAATCTCTCAACTTACCGTACACTGTATTTATTCTTCTGGAGTTGGTCGTACATCTGTATTTCTTTATTAATCATCACGACCGGAATTATGAGAATATTTCAACTTACCGTACACTGTATATATCCTTCTGGAGTGGGCGTACACCTATACATCTTTACCAAACATCATGTTCGGAATTATGATAATATTTTTAACTTACCGTACACCCGTATAGCGACTGGAGTTGGTCGTACATCCACATCTCGACGCGTAGTCTCTTCTTGATCAGACTCATCTGATGTTGGCCATACTTGGCTGTGAGGTATTTTTTCTTCCTCTCGGACACCTCCTCCCCCTCAGTATCAAAGTTTACATGCAGCCCAGTTTTGGGCGGACTGCTGGTCTTCAAGTTTGACCCACCAGAAGGATGTTTAGGATAAGCGGCTGATATACTACATTCCATACTAAAAACGTCTGGAGCTTCCAAAAATGGATCTAAAAACAAAGAAAATGTGTTAAAAATTTCTGGCCATCTAAGTGTTTCCAAAACTAATCTGAATTAATGGCAATAAAGAGAGTGGGACCAACAAAGACCCATTTTGTTACCAAATTTCACAATTAAATCTGTCTATAACCAGGGCCAGATTAAGGTTTATTGGGACCCTAGGCCCAGGTAATATTTGGAAATAATAATAATAACTCACTCTTGCCTCTATTCTGCTAGTTTTACGAACCATATTTTTGTTTACTTGGGTGGCCTATACTTTAATACGGTACTGTTTATAACATATTTTAATGCTGATTAAGACAAGATACATGCATCTGTAACAGTTTTATTTGTCTCTCCAATACGTACGTTGTATCATTATTACTAATGTTTGTTTGGCAATTATACTGATATATAAATATTAGAAAATCGACTACGCTCAAAAACAACTAGTGCTGAATAAAATCTTAGCTTAACATAATTTAGAGGAATAAATAGAAAGGACGCTAATCAAAAAGAAACGTATGCAGTTTTAAATACATTAATGCATGATATACCTAGTCCAATCGACTTGGCTCTGTGTTTTAGGAGCTCAGCCGACCTAATGAGTTCTGGTATCGGGCGAAAGGACTACTCGGTAGCGACGTGCAAATAATGTGCGGTTGAAATGCTTACTGTAAAAAACCTACAGGGTAAAAGATTAAAATTATTATGAGTTTTACTCTGATATAAAATCATACAAGCAACTGATCAACAGATCATGGCTTCGCCCGTTTAGGCGTTAAGCGCTATAATATAGCATAATGCTAAAGGTTAAAAAGTAGTAACAATAAATTTACTTGAGTAACTGCCCAAAATAAATTTCTTAACTTCATATAATAATAACATTAAAAATAAATGATTTTATATTCGTTGATGCATACTTTTGGTTAGATTTTTGGATAAAATAAAATAAATTTTTTATCACCGCTATAATCCTGATGCAGACAAACTTCTATAGGCCTAAACTTTCACTGTACCAACACTAGTTTCCCACTTTTACTATAAATTATAATAAAGTCTGGGTAGTTGCATACAACAAACATTGACGATACAAGCGTCTTCCGTCTAAATATATATGTATATTGAACTCTTTCTTGTTGTTTTTATCCAATTAGAGAAAACGGTTAATTTTCGAAATTTTAACTTTCACCCTAAATTATTTATATTATTAATATTATTTCTTAACTAGGCTAGACGTCTCTCCTATTGTTGATTCTCGTTGCTAGGTGATGTTTTCGGATGTACGTTATAGAATCTGTATTCTTTTTGCCATTGTGTTTTGTCAAAGATTCCAGCAAAGGAGCCGCGAGCTCACAAAATAAAAATAAATATTCCATCTAATTATTTCGTTGAGTAATATGTTACAATGTTTTAAATGTTATAAAACAGCATTCCGACTCAGAAGCATAGCGTCAACAGTAAACCACCAACTTTAAAGAACTGTCCGTGCACTACTTATATTTTTCTTATCTGTTCCCAAAACAGTTCAATTGCTTGAATACCCTACTACCATATCCTACTCGTCATAGTTGACCCAATGCAATTATGAAAATTCTCTTTATGTTACTACTAGTAATAAGTGTTTCTCGGAATGATGTAGTAGTCTATCTATAATGATGACCAATTGGGAAGCTCTTATTACTCCTACACGTTTTCTTCTTAATAAAGTTAGAAAAACAATATTTACGCTCCAGATAATAACAAAAAATTTTTTTATGTATATATTTCAGCCTACGTTTCGCTATTATGACTTTATCGTGGTCTGTACAAAAGCCATTTTCATACAAGTCCTGATGAAATAAAAAAAATTCCCAATTATCTAAAGGGAAAAGGTTGATTTTCTTCTAATTTTATTGTCACAAATGGCTAAATTTCCCCAGTGTGCTCTACAAATTCTGAGAAACAACGTTTTGTTCCTAAGACTTTAATTTGGTAAATGGCCAGTGTAAGTCAGGAAAATATTTTTTTTATGTATAATTCATTTAATCTGTTGTCAAAAACTAACGTTTTAGCATATTCGACTTTTCCATGACATTTTATTTTTTGTAGCATCTGCAGTTTACATTAATCACTAATTCATGTTTTTTTTTAGGTGCAGAACTTAAACGACTGTAAATTCGTTTTCCACTGTTTTCAGGAAAGGTGAAATAAGTCGTTGTTGTTGTTTTTTTGTTTTTTTTCAGAAATAAGTTTGTTCTTTACTTTTATTCAAAGAGTTTGCCTTTTTTTTTCTTTTAGCCTTCAATATTTTCCTAAACAACTTAAAAACACGTTGGGATAAAGTGTTAGTTTTATTTTAACATATTTCATTTCTAAAGTCAAAGAAAACGTTGCATAAACGCCATAAACCTTGCAGTTTTTTAGGACCCTGGATTTCACTAACTTTTCCCATCGTATGTGCAGCTTTCTGGTGCACCACCAACTTATGGAGTTACTCCATGTCTTTGTTCCCACATAAATCTGATATAAATAGAGCTTTTGTTGAATCAGTTATGATGTTTTGAAACATTTTACATAAGACTTAGGATCTAGGCCTATAAACATCAAGTTGGGTAGCCAGTTTTTCCTTCCGTTTTATTATGGTGTTACTATTTAGTGCAGTTCATCCAAACCATAAAAAAAATTATCTTAATTACCGAAAGCATCAATAAAACAAACTTCTGGTTTTGTTAACTATTGTAGGTGTTTGCAATGGAAGTTCTGAAACAGTGGTAGCCTAGCAATGTTTTTGAACACTGATAGTATTTGGTCTTAAAAATAATATTTGAAGTATTAATGTAAAATAACATAAGAAGCAAATAAATTACAAAAATATATGTTAATAAAGATCTCATTTACTTTAGGTCTACTTGTAATATGTGAAAATTTTACATTTACTGGATAATTTTTAACCTACAGAATAAATATATATAGTCCGTCTAAGACTGAAATTTTAAAACAAAATCCTTCACAGTAGTTTCTTTACTTAAACAGGTGCTATGCCAAGGTTCCAGACATAAGGGACCTGCCAGACTATATTAGGAGGTAAGAACACATTCTATTCATAAAACATTAGAATATCCTGCTGATTCATTAAAAGTTTACAAAATTAATATACATATATAAAGAATTCATTTACAAGGCATACCATATTGAAACCATTATAACCAGTAAATGGATACAACTGGACTGATATCAATATCATTAGTTTTAAGGGTGTTTGGCCCTAGCTAAGTACTGAAGAAGGTGAGCCAGAAAAAAAAGAAAAAAAGAGTGGTGCATAAAAGCAACCCTTCTTGTTTTTAAAATCATTTCTGAGGAATGTGCCGATGAATTAATACTACGTACAACATTGAATGCACTGAAAGGAAAAACTACCAGAATGTTTCAGTGGTTTGTTAGATTAAAAAAGTATGATTATCATCTCATTCATGTAAATACTATATTTTCAGCCTTATGTAAAGATAGGCAGGAGAAGATGTGTACCCCCCTGAAAAAAAAGGGAATAGAAGTTAAACAACTGTTAGAGTAGTGTGTGCCTCTTGTGCAAAGTTTGTATGCCCTATCTTCAATGCTCAAAATACAAGAGGAGGTTCAAAACTATAATATTAATCACGATGACTTGATGAGAGATTCTGATGGATAACAGGTTTCTTAAATCATCATTTGTTTAATGAACACCAAAATATCTTAGCTTAGTGGCTTACATAGATGAGACTGAAGAAGCAAGTTCTATTTAGTATCATGCAAAGAGGCAAAAAATACCAAAGTATAGCACACTGTACGTAACATACAATTTCAGTTTTGCTAAAAGCTGTCATTTATTCAACTTGTGGCAACAATAAAACACATTCAAATAAACAAAATTGTGTTGTTGGATGGTTATATTCAAGTGATAAATAAACTTCATTAAGCTCATGATGATTACTAATATTTCTTCTTGAATTAAATACTATGGCTTCAAAAAATACTGGAGAATTTCATGAAGACATAGAAAATGTGCTGTAGTTGCAAAAGAGTAAGGTAAAGCATAAGTTTTTATTTAAGAAGTTATCCCTAAAATGGTAGAAGATATTTTGAATGATCTTCAAGACTACTTTTTGTTAAGAAAGAAAATATGTCATCAATAAAACCAAAAGTGTTGATAAAAATCAAGTTTTTTCCCCTTACCAAACATTAGGTTTAATATCAAATGCATCTTTGTGCCAATCAATACGAAGTAAAGGAAATATGAGCGTTAAATGATGAGTAGAAAAGATCATTAGATGAAACTGACTGTCCAATAACTGGATTCTGTTACACTAAATTGAAATGAAAGACCAACCATCACAGATAATTAAGAAAATAATCTAGAATAATCTGCACAGACTTGATAACTCCTTTTCTTAAAGCCCTTGTTTTCTCATAAATGTGGAGTAGTGATTACTTTACTTTTAAAGTATACAACTGACAAAAATTATGATTTAACATGAGATTTTTTTCTGATGCTCCAAATATAATTTATATGTGTGCAAAATGTGTTACAGTCAGTCATAATTGATGTTATCTGAATATTTTATAGCTGTAGATGAAAGATAATTTTAAACTACAAGGAATGTCCATCTCATCTGGGCATAATTAGGAATAAAAGGAGATAGCTCAACCGTGAATCAAGGTGACATAATGGAAATTAAATGCAATACAAGGTCAATATGTCAAAATTATTTTCTCATTCTTAGTAAATGCTATGTTTATGACTACTGCTGCCCAAAAATATACTCAAACTCCCTGGAACTTTTCAATAGCATTGTATTTTGCCACACTGAACTGCTATGTGAAAAATCATCAAAATACATATTTTTTCATAAAAATGCCAGTGAAAAATTATACTTTATGAACTAGTAATTTTTTCCAGGTTATCATTGTTTTGTTTATTTTGGCCTTAGTCTTGTTTGATTTATTTTAGAAATGAAATACAATGAAAATGTCAAATTCTTTTGGGGTAGCTATTTCTAAAGATATCTGATAAAAGAAATTTCATCAAAACTCTGACTAATACTTTGTATTTTCTTAAATAAAATGTAAATCTCTGCTAATCACTTTGTGCATCACAGAATTAAGTATAGAGAATAAAACAATTAATTATTATTTCTTGTATACAAAAAAGCACCTTATTTCTAGATATTCTTTAACAATTAGTTTCTAAACATCAAAAACTAATAGCAAACACTTTGTAAACTGTGCACATTGCAAAACCAAAAAGAACTACCTTGAAACTTTAAAAACTTTTTCTACTGTATACCATGCTCATATAACAAAAATAGGTAAAAACCAGAAGATATTTCAATTATTACGATCAAATTTAATTTTAAAATTTGAAAGACACACCTTAGCATTTTTACTTCGACATAGGGTTGAATAACTAGCATTAAGTCAATTCAAAATATAGATGTTATGAGAACTAAGATGCTGATGCGCATGTTCACTTACGTTTACAATGAATTTCATCAATCAGTAATATAGATTTCACTTTCTATATTAAGTTAGTAAAAGCAGCAAATTCTGTAATAATTCTAATCTGTTATTGTTTTAAATTGCTGGTTCTATTATTTGAAATTTTTAAGTTGTGTGTAACAGTCACAGATGTGTAATGTTTCTAAGTGTACATGTCGGAAGAGTTAAATTGTGATTTACCCTTCATGAAAGTTAACATTTTTTTAAATTTAATATATTTCCCATAATACTTACCTCCTCTCACACTACACCTATTACTCAACTGCCAGTGTTTCCTTTCTTTGCCTATCTAAGCATTGGTCTGATTTTTTCTCTCTTGCTCCAGTCTTTTATTCTCCACTTAATTGCCCTTGGCAATATCTGTCTCATGATACTTTCCACCTACTTCAATGCGCCCTCTACCTTGGTATGATATATAAGCACCTCCTTCAGATAATAATATTACATTTTCGAGACTGGCCTGATCTGCAATTTCTAACACAGACTCTTAGTGAGGAGGAGGTAAGTATTATTGAAAATACATTTTCAATTTAAGAAAATGTTAACTTCTAAAACATACTTACCTCCTTTCACACTACAGCTAGAATCCCACACTGATAAGATGGAGGGGCTGGTGAGGGCATTATCCATACAGAATGCATCTGCATAGACCATGGTCATGCCAATAGAAGATTAGCACCCTAATGGGGTAACTGCACTAGAACCAGAACAGGTATGCTTTTCACCCAGAACCTAAATCATGCACTGCAGGAGGAATTTCATGTAATTCGTCATCACCATTGGCTAGGCCCCATCCACACTGCTCAGGTTGAAATTATAGGGTCATGGCCCCTAAATACCACATTAGTAGCTATGGCACTTGGACTGCAATAGATATATTTGCGAGTGGATCCCAACCTGTAGCTATGTAGTGATGCATTCCAAGCTACTGGAAACATGACTAGAAGGTAAGTAATACCAAAGGGGACAAAACCCTCTCCTCAACCTGAAGAAGTCCAAAAGACAATACCCAAACTTGGAATGATGGGATCCTGTATGCCATACTCAACCTGAAGAAACAGAACTCAACCTCTCTTTCCCCAACTGTGTGGGCAAGAAAAATTCCACTTGCCCCTGGAATTAGGGGGGAGGATGTGGAATAAACAGTGCTCAACCAAGGATCCAGGATAGGATCACTGTGCATTTGTAATTGAGAGGAGACAATGTACCCTCTTCCATGAACAATGTACTGAACCAATATTGATCAAAAAGAAGGGCCACACTCAACCCAACCGGATAACTGAGCATTAAATCTAAACTGGTATTAAGAGTAGGCTCCCATGTAGGTTGGTGCCTCCCCTACCAACAACTGGGAAAAAAATCCAGGATTCCAGGTAGGAGTGCCCCCAACTTCACTCTCTTCTCCAAGAATGAAATAAGGTCACTCAAGCACTCTGGAGGAATAACCTCTGTCCACCATCCAAGTTACTAGAAACTGGTAAGGACTCCCTAGCTTCACTAGTAGAATACACATGGGTGTGATGCACATTGAGGAACAATGCTCTTGAAACAATGCAATACGTGAACCAAGTTTTCCAATTTTTTAAAAGCAAACCAACACTGATTTATTCAATCTACTGATCAGATGGATCCCCTTATGCTTTACTCATGATAGTCCACGAGTGGCAGTCCAGCATAGTCTGCCTTTTTGTGGTCTTTTGGAGCACCTCATTTCTACAGAGCCTGTTGCAACCTAGATAAAGTATACTGTGTTAATGGTTGTTAGTGCAAATTTGATTTGATAAAAGCACCCCTGACAGGGCAACACTTGACACAGAGTGGGATCCTGTGAAAAAGAGTTAAGGGACCATGTAAAGGAAAGAAGAGACAAGATTAGTATTGAAAATTCTCACCCCCTCTGTATAATATAACAGATAGCTACAGGGGGTAGTTAAAACCCTAAGAAGGAGATACTGCTAGATCATGCAAGTAATGCGAGTTAAAAGTATTGGGGGAGATCCACATACCAGCCCACACAATGTCCTCCAGAGGGCAATTCAGCCGGGTCGCTAAGGGCATAGAACTGTAACAAATCTGATTTGATGTGGCTTGCAGAAGTCTCCTCACCTCCAAAGAAAGCCCAGAATAAGCAATATGGATCAATTTTTGTTCTCATCCCATCATCGTAACCAGGGATAAATCCTGGGAAACTGAAGGGTTACAATGAATGAAAAAAACCATTGTTCAGCACCTCTAAAAAGCTTTAGTGCAAGCCACATAACACTTCAAGGACCTCACCAAACACAATAAACAATAAGGATCCAATTGATCATAGAGGTGATGAATCAGTGAAAAGGATTTATCCCCTTCCTTGGTTGCCACTGTCTGAGGTAAGAAGAATCTGTCTGGGTATAGAAAGGCATATATATATAAAATGATAAAGCATCTTGTGCACGTGCAGCATAAACAACCCTGACTGGCAACATCCATAGACCAGTACAACAAAAATAAAAATAAACCTTAAGGGAATTGAGATACATGGTACATGAGGCTTAGGGCTCAAACAGATATCAAGAAAGAGCATGAAACATAACCTTTATATCCTAGTTAGATAACTGAAACAGTAATTTGGGACAAAGCACCGGAAACAACTTGAGGAGGTCGGCAAGCATTGGGGATTCACAGAATTTTTGTTTCTTCAAGTATGAAAAGATAAGAGATAAGGCCACCTTATACATGGCGGTTGTGGAAGATGTGAATTCCTTGTCAAAGAGCCAGGTCATAAACTGAGCTATGGTTGGTACATCTGAATGAAGTGGATTCAACCTCCATTGTCAATAAATGTACAATTTCTGTTGACAGTATCCCTGACAAAATTAAGTTATGGCCTGTTTCTGTAAATGCTTTTATCAACCCCTTGTACTTATTAAGTATTATTCTGACTTATCTTTCCCTACATCATTAGCACCTATATTCACCATAAAAACTACATCTGTGCTAGCTCCTTTATTATATCTCCTGCTCTGTCAGTTATATCCTCTACCTGTGCTCCTGGGTGGCACAATCTTATTCTTTTCTCCCTATTTACCCCACAGATGATCCTATCCACATGCCTTATCAAGGAATCACCTATAACTATAACCTCCTTATCATCCTTCTCTGACTCTTTTGTTTTTCTTCCCTCCAATAATTCCTCATCTGCAGAAGCCAAGGGCTGAAATTTGTTGCTCAATAGAATAGGCTCATTACAATTAAATTCACTACTTTTATCCCTAACAGTACTCTTTCTAACTTCCTGAAAGTCATTGTTAGCTGATGTATTCCTTGCATGTAAAAACTTAAGCTCCTCTTGAAATCCTGCTGCCATTTCCCACAGTCTACAATTTTCTTTATCTAATGCTTCTACATTAATTATTATAGCCTTTAACTTCTCCTCCAGCCTACAAACTCTACATAAAAACTCTACTTAAAAGTACATACCAGTTCCGAGTTCCCAAATAAACTCATAAATTCACTAACTTGCATTGTGCCACAGGTGAAAGAACTGGTATAATACACCGCGACAAAATAAGGAGGCTTATTAGACTTCAGTACTGAAAATAACATTTGATATTGCATTTTAAAGTTGTTTTTTAATCTTCATAAAGTTTTACATCCCTCATAAAAAATCCAAAAGCACTAACTTTTATGAGTAACATGATTAAGTAAACATTTGTAGTCAAAGAAAACCGTGCCAATCCTAATAGCACGAAAAAAAAATTGAGTTAGACGCCTAAACGATATTAACTACTTCGTCGTCGATTTCCTCTTCATTCATCAAAGCACGAGACTAATTTTAGATGTACTGACGACTCAATGATTAGTCGTGGACAGTGGTGTGGGAGACGGCTAAGTTTCTGCGGGCATATTGTAATAAAGGGGCAATGACATTGTGCTAACAATCATAACACTAAAGTAGTAAACCCAACTGAAACTCTGGAAGAAACGTCACACTAACACGTTTGTTTCTGTCAGATGAACCATAAGCGGTGGTGCACTCGAAATGTGATTGAAGCAACTTTCGAAAATTTTGCCATTTACTGAGTGAACATCCTGTATTTCGTGATAATTAGCAATAGCCTGTGAACCGGAAACAAGCTATAGCTAATGGAATATGTCAAACAATCTAACAGATACACACAGAGAACTAGTGACTTCGAATTGTCATTGGATGTGGTTTGTTTTAAATATCGCGCAATGTTAGACGTCCCTAATTTAGCTGTGGTAGACTAGAGCAGTGTTTTCCAACCTTTTTCGCCGCAGCGCCCCTTCAGCACATAATGAGCGCTCATGCCCCCTTCTAAAATTTTTAAGCAGCTGGTCAACGCTACCCATCGCCAACTCTTGAGCTGATCTTTTACCAACAAATAGTAGGATTAACCCTCAGGTTGTAACGACTCCATGGCTGAGAGGGCGGGCATGTTCGGTGTGATGGGCATTCGAGCCCGCAGATTGCGAGTCGAGCGCCCTGACCAACAGTTATTAGAATTAACAAAAATGACCAATATTAAAACAACTATTCATCATAACACCGTGATTTGTGAAAATTTATATATTTATAATTACGATTATAACTTGGCCAGCTACCAAATTCTTTTTCACAGTTCTGTTTTTATTAATATTTAGATTTATACGTCCCCCTATATAAACTTTAAAACAAGATCAATCGACTTATGTATTTTTGTTGTTGTTTTTTACCTTGAGTGAAAAAGAAATCTGTAACATACATATAAGATCGATCGATACTTCTTTTATATACACAAAGCGAAAGAAGTTAATTTTTTTTTCAGTCATTTAAAATTCTTTACTTCTAATTATTGCAGCGTTCATTTTGTGCTTTCGTAGTTTTTTTGATCGAACATACACAAACCATACAAAAAGCGTAGTCCCGTCTAACCTAAACTATATAAAAGCAAGATTGTGTCACGTCACGCTTCATTTCTCGAAATGGGGGGGAGTCATAAAAGCCAATATGCATTTATCCAGATAGAATAGTTCGATTACTGTCTCTCCATTACAATTTTAGTGATGGGGGTGAAAGGGGGCTATGAGAGGGAGTGCCGTTAAACCTTATAAGTGAAGTGAATGTTAGTATAAGAAGCCTAAAGTAAAGACGTAGCGTGGGATCAAGTTCAAGAGTCAAGTTCATACAATTTATCACGAAAATAAAAATCTTAAACTTAAATCGTTTCTGAATTAAGCTATTTTCTGTTATATCACCAATGTTTTTAATATATAAAAAACACTTATTTAGTCAACGAAGACTAAATTAACAAATATTTTTCAGTTTTGTTGTCTATACATTTTATTTTATATTTTCACTGCATAGACTATCAACAATATTAGGTTATACTTTTGTTGCTAAGCAACATGACATAAAAGCCATTGTTGGATGGTAGTGTTACCAAAACGCACTGGCTTTTCTGTATATGAGAAGTTGTAAATCTAAGTGATTTTTACCTAAAATTATTATATGAATATGCCACGAATTCATTTCATGAATGATCTTATCTACGTTTGACTGCCTCCACTGCACTTTTCGCAAAATTTATTTATTTCAGTTAATTATGAAATGTAAGGTTAGGGGTGTACTATGAGGTGAGGGTGGTAGTACTTGCACCGTCACTTTTGACGGGCTATACCCTTTTTCTTACACAAAAACTAGGATCACATGGAAAGCTGTTTGGCTCATCAAGTTCGTAAACCCACTTCCTATATTAACAACTTTTATCACACAAAACCTATGCTGTAAAACTAGGATCTAATTTCAGTTATCCATATACTAAAACTCTGAGATTGTTTGTTTGTGGGCTTGTCTGTAATTAAATACAGCAAAAAACGTCGCACAATACCGCCATATTTGTAATGGGCCACGGGTTACCGAGTTAGTCTCGTTTTTCGGGTCACTTTTCGTACATTCCATTATTATGAAACTTCGTTTATACAACAATATATGCACAACAGAAATTAAATGATGAGATGAAAATGTGTTATAACGGCGTGTAGATAGAACAACATTAAAATGGACCTACAGTATTGTTGATTTGCAAACAGTAACTACGGAGACGAGGTAATAAAATAAAAATCAAGTCGAGAACAACAACAAAATGTTATAAACGAAAACTTCTCGCCGAGCATTAGCTATTATATTGTTACGTCTCTGGTCGTTAGTTAATTTTCCGTAAAAATTCTTTCCGAAAAAACTTTAGCGATATAAGTCCTTTCTTAAATAAAACTGGTTTATTCTTTCTGAATACAACTTTGAAATTCACTTAATTTCCACGGTCACGCTATAGCTTAAACAAACGCTATAATTCACCACGAACGACTTACGTGCTCGACTCAATTGTCAGTCTCTCTCTGTCTGCAGTTCAATTACATTACATTGTTGCCGGTCTTATATATACAAGAATACCGCATATCTAGCAACCTCTCGAGGCTTCAGAAAGGGACGTGAACGTTCGAGAATATGACGTGTTACTAGCGTCACGTGACCCCCGCTGTCGTAACAATATTATTTCCCTGTCAATGTTCCCATCTTCATTAAAAAGCGTAAGATGACAGCAATCAAATATATTTTCTTGAATTATGAATAACACGAATAGATTGAAATATTTAATTAAATTATTTTAAAATAAACCTTAATTTCGGTGCAATATTGAAATTAGATTGAATTCAACATAACCTCTGAATAGTGGTTATTAAAAGAAGTAATTGTGCCGAAAAATATCATTTAGTGGTGGTTTCTAAATTTAATATTTATTTTATTCAACTATTAATAATTAATATATCTAATCAAAATGCATATTGACTTTGAATTACTTGAAAGAACCTTGTGTTTTTTTCTACAGAAGTTATATACGAGTAATTTTGAACAAAAGGAAAGTTACAGAGAAAAAATCTGCTCTCCACAAGATCTACCGTAAAACTACTGTACAAGCCAAGTTATTTTATTGTTGGCCGGTTTATTTATATTTAACACACGAATAAAAAAACTGTCCTACTTTAACAGAAGCTTATAGCCATTCACTACCTTGAAATGTAAATAATGCTAAATCAACTGCTAAGACCGGTTATGACCATCCATTGTTCCCGTTACGTTTGTTTTTTCCTGTTTTAATATGTGAAGTTATGCCTAAAGATGAAGGAAGCACTTGGAAGTTTATTGCAGAGGGGGGGGGGGGGGGGGTTCGTGCCTTTAAGGTAAGACCAAGCAACATGTTCAAAGTCAATCGTTCCTTCTTCCACTAGTTTAATACGTGAGCACAGGTACAAGTATAATTACGACAAATACTTGTTGGGGTACAGAAAAATAATACTAGAGAATTCATTATAAACTGAAGAACTGTACATTTATCACAGCACTATAGTGGTAAATATACATGTAGGTAAATTAACCCTTCCATGGTTAGGATCCAAGCACTAATAGTAATTACCCGTTTTCTACATTAAACTTTGGGATCTAATACATCCTGTTTTCCCATAAGAAAAACAACTGACAAAATTTGTGATAAACATAGACTAAAAATCTCTTCTTTTTTTTAATAGCACTAAGTGGTGTTACTTTCACTAATCAATTCAGAGGCCTATGTTATTTTACAATATTCCAACTATATTGTAGTGCTTTAGTTCCCATGTCTGTTTCAACTAAACTTTCAGGTTATAAAACACCAACTGACCATCTTAATTCACAAATTATAAGAAAATTATTATATTGCAAAACACTAAGTTTAATCTTTGTAAAAAACATGTGTGAAATCAGTAATCAGTTTAAGTTTGGGTAATTTAGTAATTAGATACTGCACAAAAAACTTGAAGACACCATGGAACAAGTACATTCAGCTTAAATTTTGGTAACTTAGTAAGTAGATTCTCAACAAGAAACCTGAGTAAACTTTCATGGGAAAATTACACTCATCTTAGGCTTGAGTAATTTAGTATAGTAATTAGATACTGCAAGGGGAAAGAAACCTCAGGAGACTTTCATGGGAGAATTTCATTCACCCTAAACTTCGGTAATTTAGTTATTAAATCCTGCACAGGAAACATAAGGAAACCTTAGAATTATATCCAGCTTAGACTTGGGTAATTTAGTAATTAGATTATGCAAGAGTAATTTAGTAATTAGATCCTGCATGGGAAACCTGAGGGCCCCTTCATGGGAGAATTACATTCAGTTTAGGCTTGGGTAATATATTAATTAGAGCCTACAATGGAAAGTTGAGGACATCTTCATGAGAGAATTACATTCAGCTTAGGCTTTGGTTATTGAGTACTTAGATCCAGCACAAGCAAACTAAGGACATCTAAAAGGAAGAATTTCACCAATTGTTTTTTGTAATGATTTTTGTTGTTTTTGTTTGTGAAATAAATATTATTATTACTATTGGGTAACACACAAATTCTACCAAACAAGTTAAGTAAGAAGTGTATTTAGTTAAAATTATACTCTATATTCTCTTATCAACATAAGTTAGAGAATGGTTGGATAAAGAAATTTCAGATGTTCAGAACATTCATATTATCTTATGTAAATATTACACAACAAACAATGGTTGACAATTCATCTAAGCATGACCTGTTATCTTACACTATCAGAGTACATGTTCAAGTACAGATGTACATTCATAACATTTTTGTAATGACAGACTGTTCAACTGATACACATCAAAAAAGGAGGGGTTTCAAGATAGTTCGTGAAGAAACAGTGGTGGGGGAGGATGCAAACAGGCAGTATTACCATTTCTGTTTCAACAATTAAAATTGTATAACATGAAAACTGGGAAACAAGAGACCATTTCATCCTTTAAGTTTATAACTATTTGAGCCAATAATCCCAAGAAAGGTAAAAATTAAACCCACTCTTTATTTTTCAGAAAATCAACGCTTCCTTCTAAATTCTTATAGGATGCCAGCCTCCACACTACTGACAGCAACACATTTCATAAGCTAACTTATCTTGTTACAAAAATAAAACTGCCTTAGCTGGAGCCTAGTCTGTCTTTTCACAAAAAAATCATAGGCCTTCATCCTATCAATCCCTAAGATAATCTTGTAAATTTCAATAAGATTGTCTCTTATCCTTCTTAAGGTAAAACAAGTTAAAATTTCTTAATCTATACCCATAAAATGACCCATCCAACTCTGGAATCATCTTAAAAGCCATTCTCTGAACCCTTTCCAATAGGATAATATCCTTTCTTATGAGTTACACATCACATACAAAAAGAAGGAAAAATTAAAAATGCTTATATATATATATATGTGCAAGTTGTCTCAGTAATAATGTGAGTACTTAATCATAATTTGATGTGAAAGAAATATTGTTCTTATTTACTAATTTAGATGAATAAGTTTAAATATAGAAAAGTCTGTCTAAAATAAAACTATATACAGAAGAATTTCAAAAATTTTTTGGATAACTTCGTTTTAACTTGATATAATTTTTTTTTATAAAAATCAACTTCACATCTAGGACATGCATAATAATACTGCTTATGTATGTTAGAATTTACAATCAACACATTAAACAACATTATCCCCTAAGAGAACATGAAATACGGGCCACAATAACTACAAATAATCTTATTCCCCCTCATCTTATTGTCTTCATATTTCAACATAATATGACAGAGATTAAGCTTAGTTTCTATTATTCTAATTTTAGGAATATTAGGATCAAAACAGAAGAGTTCAGGACTCTAGTTAATATTTAAGGCTATGATATAATGGTAATTAATGAAACTTAGATGTCTAGAATATTGACAATTAGATTAGTTTGAAATTCCAGGTTATACGTTATTTAATAGGATGGGGTGGCTTTTTATCCTATTAGGATTTACAATATGAAAATGGTAGTTAAGAGGTTGAATCTATGTGGTCAACAATCATGAGTTTTGACGATAGAAAGATTTTCTTATTGGCAATTGCTATAAACCACCTGATTAGACAGATGTCAATGAGAAATTGTATAATGAGATAAGTGTTGATCAAAAAATAATACTCATACAATAAGTATGTGAATAATTTTAAACACATTGATTAAAAACATGAGTCAAATAATAAAAGAGATTTCTTAAGTGATTCAGGATGGTTTTCAATACCAACTGGTCATAGAACCAACCAGAGATGTATGCTTTTTTCTTTTAACCATTAATGAAATAGTGATCACTGGATAATTAGGCTTAATATTTTACCAAAAGAGATCAAATTTTGGTCCCTAATTTTCAGAAAGCCAAGTTTGAAGCCATGAGACAAGAGTTGTCTTTAATAAATTGGGATAATGAGTTAAAAAGTGATATAAGAAATATTTGGAAAATATAAAAAATAATTTGCTTTTATGTCAAAAATAGGTATGTTCCTGAAAAAGAAGAAAAAGCTAACAGGAAAAAATCAAACCTAACTGATTTATTAAAGAGATAAAGGAGAAACAAATTATGAGTATCATAAGTTTAAGAATCTTAAACTAACAGATATGTTGGAAGATGTACAGAACTACAGAAAGGCTACAGAATTTATTAAAAAATAAGTTAGGAAATCCAAAAGGACTTATTAGAGACAGTTGACTAATAATGTTAAAATTAACAGCAATAATTTCTTTAAGAAACCATAAAATAAGGCAATTACATACAAATATTTCCAAATGGTAACACAACCATGATTCTCAATTCTCAAGCTATGGTCTGAAGAGAAATAAAACTGGTATATAGGTGGCTCGGTTGTAGCCCAACTGGACCTCATGGAAACATCACAGAGTCCAAGATTTTTTTTTTATATTTATTTATAAAATGACCCTAACCACATCACAATTGGGTAATTAGGGATGAACATTAAAAATTATATACCTGTAGTTCATTCTCCTTAATTCTAGGGTATGAAGGGTCAACCAACATACATATTAAATAAAAAGCAAAGTAACAAAAATAAACACAATTTGAGTATGTATGTCTATGAAACTGAAACAAGCTTCCCCTAGCAGCAACATACAAATATTAATGTTAGGAAAAATTATGTAGATTTATGGTAATAGCTGGTCACATGAGGTGTAACTTCGTGGTCTAACCACTAAATAAAAAAAAAAAAGACTTCCTTGACCTTGAAAATTGGTAAGCTCATGATACACAGTTAAAAATATTTATTTCTATCTGGACCTTTGTTATTAGAGGAGTGCCTCAGGGTTTAGTACTTGGACCTTTGCTTTTTTTTATTAATGTTAATGATATTGATAAGGATATAATTAGTAAAATTTACTGATGACATTAAACTCTTGAATTCTTCTAGCACATTAAGGTATTGCAGAAGACCTTGAACAAATATTTGGTAAATGACCGGTAAATATAGCAAGTGCATGACAAGGCATTTTACAAACAATAATTTGATTCACACATTTAATATAGATGGGAACTGACTCAAGAGCATGAAAGAAAAAAGGAATATTGGCATAGTGGTAGATAAGTCACTCAAGCCATCAAAGCATTGCTCTGTTGCTAGTTGTAAAGTTAATATAAATTTAGATGTATAATGACTCCAAGTCAAAATATGTAATTATCTATTTAAAAATATTTAGTTATGCCTCACTTGGAATACTGTGTACAGTTTTGGTCTCCTTATTTAAGAAGTCATATTGACTTCTTACAAGGATTGATTAAAATATTTTAACTTACTTTTTATTGAGAAAAGAAGGGTTAGAGATGACATTATTGAAGTTTACAAATTATCAGGGGGAACTCAATATGATAAAGGACACTAATTTATTGTTTTCTATATTCTAAAGATAACAAGCTAAAGGACACAAGTTTAATAACTGAAAAAAGCAGGTTAGGCTCCAGTTAAGACAATTGTATTTTTTTTTGTAAAAGGACAATGAACATATGAAATAAGTTGACATCAGCTATACTCATTATTGGGTTAATTTTTATTTTTGATCCATGTAGGAAGCTTGTTCTAATCCCAAGATAATATCAATTATGTATATACATCTACTTTTCTTAAGTTACAAGGGGCTAAAGCTAGGCAAATTAAATGAAAGGTTTAACCTATTTTTTTGTATCAAACTATTTCTTAATAATCTTTACACTGCACTGAAGGTTAGGACATAGTATCTTATATATACATACTAGCAAAAGTATCCAGCTTCGCTCCAGTTATTAGGTTGATAGTGTATGTATTCTGAACCCATTTTAGCACAAAAGTATATAGTCACTGTTGGAATGCACTGTTACTAAATTGCACTGGCTTTTCTATATACTAGAAGGTGTTATATAAGAAGCCATATAAGGAATTTTGAATTTCTACGGTCGTTCCTCTTGAAGCTATGGCAGTCACACATACACAGACATGCATGTCTGTCTGTCTGTGATTTCTATTTGTAATATAAGGAACCACTTCTTTTCTATGTGCTTTTTTTGCTAGCTTGCCTCATTAAAAAGATACACATGCACTCACACATTTGGATAAGTAATAATACCCAGATGTACACCCTCAGGGTCCAATTAATATGGGTGCATGATTTCAGTTTTCTAGGTTCTTTGCTCTTGGAGCTATGGTGGTCACACACACACACGTGTCATTTTATTATTATTATTATATATTATATATATATATATTGCGAACCGTGGTGCCTGTCCAAACATTTGTCTGTCTCCAGTTTGAAAAGCTGCACATGCAGGCAAAGTTCAACATTCACTTTTGAAATGATGAGAGAACAGGCATGAATAATATCGATGCCAAATTTTATTTGCAAG
>NW_013668066.1:67150-71684 GCF_000517525.1 Limulus polyphemus | reverse complement strand
TTCAGTATAAGTAGACTCAAAGCTTTGGCTCTAGAGTAAAACCAAGAGTGCAACACTAATTAACTTTTTAAAGTCATGAAATAATTTAAATTGATAGATTAACTTAAACTTTTCCCATCACTGGGGATGGGTACTTTTGCTTGTACCAGAATGTGATCTAAAGTATAAAGTTATTTTAAAAATCTGACAAAGGCTTGAACTCGCAACCTTTGAATGTTTTTATTCAGGTTATTATACCAGACATACCAGGGTTTGAGCTCACAAAACTTCACATTAATGCATGAAGCCAATGATCTAATAGGGCTCAACCCAAACAGATATCACTATCCTCCCACCTTAAGGTTAAAGATACCTCAACTGTTGAGTCAAGCATGTATATAAATGGTTTTACTTACCATATACACTTACTTAGCATAAGTAGTCCTCAGGGATAACCACTATATATATGGGGATCCTAATTAAGGCTTGAACCTACATGCCCTGAGCTACCAAAACTCAAGCCCTGTGAACATACTCTTTAGTTATTTATTTGTAACTGCAAAACACAGAGTATGTTCAGGATTGGTTTTTTGTTAAATAAAATATGGAAAGTAGAATCTTCTTTGAAAATATGGCTATGGTAAGTACAATACATGCATCACTTGTTGAATGTTTGATTGCTAACTGAAGAAAAAATTAAGTTTTGTCTACTTCAGTAAATAAATAGTGAATATTGTGTACTTCTAATAGTGGCATTCACCCTACATTCACCACTGTAACACACCAAAAGGCATAATTAAACACATTATGAATACTTTAATGTACAGGGTAAACCATTTACTGTTGGTTTAAACAAAATATTTTAATAATTTTGTTTAGTAAATTAACAGGTCATGTTAGTATGTAGATCATTAACATTTTACCGAATAAACTTCAATGGTAATGTTTTTATAAATCTAGTACTTATTTAAATCATGTTAATTAACAAATAATTCCTTACAGTTTATTCACAAATTTTCGCTTGTTTAATAAATGTTCACTGTACATATACTGCACTAATTGAGAGGGATCCTCTTCTGTAATGTCCTTGACAAAACCCATTAATCATAAAACCAATTATTTTCTGTACCAGTAGAAGTGGGTGTTGCAATAGTTATTCTAATTGTTTTCTTACATTTATTTTACTACATTGGACACATGCTGATAATATGCAGTTATTATCACAAAACCCATTCAGAGACTTAAAAATCAAGCAGTTTATTACTTTGGGATTTATATCTTGATTGGTCTTTACACGTTGTTGTTTTTTTATTACAAGTATAGGGTTTTAATAAGTAGCCTTATGATCTATCACATAAGTAGTTGATATAACATTCTCAAGGTGGAAGAGTAAATACTTTAGATAACTTTATACTTTCCTCCTAATGTTTACATATCCTGTTTACTATCTAAAATGTTTAGTTCAACTTTTACATCCCATTATCTATAATTTCTAAAACCGTGAAATCTATAATTATAATAGTGAAAATTCTCAGTACTATAAACTGTGTCAATACATGACAAATAATTAACTATACACAAAAAAATTCATTCTGAATCAAACCTAAATCAGTGTAGTGAACATTATTAGTAATTAATATACAGTAAAATTCTATGTTGTATATCATTTCTTACAATACTTCAATAAGAGTTAAAAAGATGGCCAGGCTGTAAAAAAAAGTGAAAATTATAAACTCAAATTAAAGAGACATGAAACAAGGCAAGGAGACATTAGGTATTTAATCCGATTGTCATCACTCATCCAAAAAATGTGGTCCTACTAATTATTGTAAAGTAACCACAAATACATTTGCAAGAAAGTCAAAAATATTCTCAACCACAATTACATTTTAATTTCATTTATAGAAACCAACAAACTGAATCATTACAACAAAGATTTTGCTACTTTATTAATTCAACACAATATATTTTAAGTCTTTTGCTAATATTTTGTTATCCAATAAATTTATTATATAGTTTATTTATATTATTTGTGTTTTGTGTGTGTGTGTGTGCATACATAAATATATATATAGTAAAGTTATCTTTTCTGATTCTAATTTTAAAAAGTTCTCTTATCATAAAGTACTTCACTGCAAGGCAAAGCAGTAAAATATATTTGCTGAAATTATATATATATATATGTTTTGTGTCTTATTTATTTAGTTTATTGTTTAGCTCAGGGTACTTTGTGGCAAATATTAGGACCCAAAAAATGAAATAATAGTAAACAATCTCATACTTCTGTTGAATTTTTAAACTAGCTTAACTTTAAAGTTTAACATCTACATGCCTATTTAACAAAGATTTAAACCATTCAAACTAATAACACAATATACATATTCATTTACATATATGTAAGTAGCTGAGAAATATCAATAATTCCATAACATATATAGCTGGGTAGAGTAGCTTATAATTTCTTTTTTAAATAAATCACTTTTAATCTAAGGTGCAAGTACGGATTTGGAAAGGCCTGCCACATCTCCATTTGAAGTGGTTTTAACTCTCCAATAGGGTGGTAAATCTATGGAACACATTACAACTAGGGGACATAAACAGAAGCATCATTAGGTAAAGATTCAAGCCTCTGGTTCATAGGCACAGGAATTTTCAGAATTTCACTTTGATATCAATTGTGGTTTTCTATTCTGTTTATTCAAGACACCAACTGGGGAATTGGGGCATGTACTGGTGCCTAGCAATGGCTCTGGACACAAATATAAATTTTGGCAAGGTATGCATCATCTTAGATAAGACAGCTTTTATTTTTCTAACAGGTGGTTGGCCTTTAGAATGGGTTACCTTCAGTTGTGGCAGATGCAATTAATTTATAAGCATCTGAATGATAAGAAATAAATTTGAATGTTTTGTTTTAGAGTTTAGTATAGTTGACAGGATGGCTTAAATGAACCAACAGAGCCCATATCATCCTTAAATTGTATAAATAAGTCTAAGAGCAGTAGAGAAAAGGTATGATGAATATCTTAGAGAATAGTTTTATGTTTTGGGGGAGTTCAAGAGACAGAATATGCTTGATAACATAACAATACTAACACATAAACAAGAAGAGGCCATTTGGTACTTCAAGTTCAACTTCAAGACTGTCTCTGCACATCCATCCTTCAAAAAAGTAAAAATTTATACCCACCCTTACTTTTCAGTAAATCCTTGATTTTTCTCTTAAATTAATCTAAACTGAAGTAATACAGGTTGTAAAGCAAGTTAATTTAGGCCTTTTAACGTATATTGTTAATTACTTTTGTTTTTATATGTAAGATGCAACTTCATACAGTAATCAAAAAGGTGCATCGTAATTTGTAAAAGATTGTTACTAATATTAGGAAACAGAGTTTTCAAATCATTGGAAAAACCAGAAACTGAATAAAAAATTACAGACATTACTTACAGAAACTTTTAATGTTAAAAGTCCTACTACTGTTACTATTAGTACGGAATATGCTTAAGAATATCTTAACTTAAGTCAAGATATGCCCATGCCATGGGAAATAAAACTGAAACAAATAAACATCTAAAAAGTGAAAAAAGTTATATTTTTACTGGAGGCAAGAGCTGGTACTAGTAGAAATCTACACCTTACTTTTCTAACAAGACTAGACTCCGATCGTTGCTACTTTGAAGTTTGAGGCCACAGGGTTGTACTCTGATACAGTGATAATGATATACTGGTTTCTGAACTGCTTTGCAACTTCGACGATCCGCGTTATCGCCGGGTTAGTTAAGCTGGTACTTCTGTATTTCCAGCAGAGCAGACAGAGGTGATAACCGGCTGAAAGCCAAACGAAGCAGTGAGTACAGAAAACAAGCGACACCTTTCTTTGTAGCTTTGAAAATTTTTCATGAAAATAACAGTTCTCTATATAGTACCTCACTTTACTGATCCACTCAATATTTGTCTTCACGGTCGTCACATTCAACTTTCCTTACCCAACGTCTAGACTGTGTTAATGACCTCAATTCCACACTAGGTAGCCAACACGACCCATCCAAACAAACCCACTTTCGCTTAGGGGTACAGCATTTAGACACCTGCAAATGTCAGTTAGAAAAGGAGAAATATCTCCGTACGGAAAACGAAAAATTAAATCAAAAAATAAAACTCTTATCAATAGCATGTGATCAAAAAAAAGCAAACTATACAGATCAGAAACAAGAAGTAATATATAGATTAATGGAGTTAATTCTATGAAGCAAACTGACAAGAAGTAAATAATATAGGTTCATACTATTTTCAATTTACATTTTATTGAACCACTTTCCTCTCATCCCCAAACAATAATAAGTAAATATCCAAGCTATGTTATTTTCAAATATGTAAGAACAAAACTTTATTTATTTTGCTTCATTTATAATAAAAGCTAGGTATTGTTACGACAGCGGACGTCACGTGACGCTAGAAGCATGACTGTTCCTGGCAACTCTAGTCTTTTCTAGGCGCCCTCTATTTTAGTATATAAGCCCGGCAAATAAAGCAGAGATATAATTGCAGATAGAC
>NW_013668066.1:65747-66945 GCF_000517525.1 Limulus polyphemus | reverse complement strand
ATGAGCGGTAGTGACCAAAAGTAAGATGCGTGAATCGTTGTGAATTGTAGCGTGTGTTTAAGTTAAAGTGACTGTGGAAATTAAGTGTATTACAATGTTTGTAATCAGAAAGAATAAACTAGTTTTAACTAAGAAAGAACACGTATCGCCGAAGTTTCTAGGAAAGAAATTTTACGGGAAATCATCAAACAAGCAGATATGTAACAAATTGGTGTCAGAGAGTGGGATGGAAAAGAAAAAAAAAATAGAAACGAGAAGTGGCAAATCAAACTACAGCTTAGCAGATTTGATGGCAGAAATACAAGAACAGCAAAAGAAACAAGAAGAACGAGAAAATAAACAAGAAGAGAGATTACAGCAGTGGTTGGAGGAGAAAGAAAAGAAACAAGAAGAACAAGAAAATAAACAAGAAGAGAGATTACAGCAGTGGTTGGAAGACAAAGAAAAGAAACAAGAAGAACAAGAAAATAAACAAGAAGAGAGATTAGAGCAGTGGTTGGAGAACAAAGAAAAGAAACAAGAAGAACAAGAAAATAAACAAGAAGAGAGATTACAGCAGTTGTTGGAGGGAAAAGAAAAGAAACAAGAAGAACGAGAAAATAAACAACAAGAGAGACTACAGCATTGGTTGCAGGAGAAAGAAAAGAAACAAGAAGAGAGACAACAGCAGTGGCAACTGGAACAAGAAAGGAAACAGGAAGAAAGTTTCCAACAGTTGCGGGAAAGTCAGCAGCAACTACAGGAAAGTCAACAATAGTGGCAAGAAGTACAAATGGAAAACATTAGTAAATTTCAAAGTGAATTAATTACATTAAAGGATGATTTACTGTCTTTTACACAAGAAGGATATATTAGCCATGGACCTAATCAGGCTCAGACAATGGGAAGCCCCTTCCAGACCCAGCAGCTAAACCCTAATGCAGACATCTTCAGTCCTGCCAGAAGTCACATTCCAGACATGAGTGTCAGCAATGGGGGTGATCTAGTACGAAGGAAGCCACGGGAAATCGATGGGAAGGCACCATGGGAAGTATATAGAGCACAATTTGAGCTACTGGCAGAAATGAATGGATGGACAGAGGAGCAGAAAACAGTATACCTCGCAACGAGCCTGAAGGGACAACCACTGGAAATACTTGGACAGTTGTCAGCAGACAACAGGCACAACTATGAGCACAGGTAGCTGCTCTAGAAGTCA
>NW_013668066.1:61802-65126 GCF_000517525.1 Limulus polyphemus | reverse complement strand
CGAATCCTATGTTAAGTCCAGCATAGAGGTACCAAGGTTAGTACAGCCATCAGGTTTCAAGACCAGCAAAAGGCCAGCTTTCAGAGAGGTTTGAGGGACTTTGCTGGCACTGTAACAAAAATGGGCACAAGAAAGCTCAATGCCAGAAACGTCAACACAGGGAAGATGCCACGGCAGGAAAGGCTGCTACCCAGAAAGGTTGTTGGAACTGTGGAGAGCAAGGACATATGAGGAGCCAATGTAAGAAGAATACTACCAATAAGTCAGCTTCGGGACACCAGTAGTGGTTGGTGCTGAGGGACGCCCACCAACCCCTTGTGGAAGTTCCAACAGCTAAGTGTAAAATGGCAAGCACACATAGTGTCTATATGACAGGAAAGCTGGATGGCCAAAAGTGTAACTTTGTCATAGATTCTGCATCTCAGCATATCCTTGTGAGCATCAAGGTGCTAGATCAAAAAGGAGTACCAGAAGCCATACAGAAGCTCTGTGGTGTAACAGGACATTATGCAAGGTTGTGGGGACCAGTGTGGGTAACTGTTGAGCTCATGGGCATAAAGGACAGACACAAAGTATACTTGGCTGACATTGAATACCAATGCATATTAGGTTTGGACTACTTACTACCGAGAAAGCGTATAGTTAACTTTCATAAAATGACGTTTCGGAACAACAAAGGCCAAATTCTGGTAAGTGTTAAAAGAGAGGTTGGACTAACCAGGTGCCATCAAGCTGAAGTCAAAATGACTGAAAGAGTCGATGATGGTGAAGTGGAACCAGGTATAGATATTAAAGCAGAGCAGGAGAAAGACCAAGATTTGAAGCCAATAATTGATTTTCTACAAGCAAGTGTTTTGCACCTTGCTTGGGAGAAGGTGTCTAGCTTAAGCTCTGTGACAAATAACTATTGGGCACAATGGGACCAGTTGAAGCTTGAAGATGGTATTCTTGTCCGGAGATGGGAAAGTGACGACCTGGCAAACGGTTATACCGAGAAAGTTACGGGAAGTTGTGCTGCATCAATCCCATGAATGTTTAACAGGAGGACATCTCGGAGTTAAGAAGACATTGAGTCATCTACGACAGAGATTTTACTAGATAGGTATGAGGCAAGATGTGGAAGTATGGTGCAGGACCTGCAGTACATGTTGTGCTAAAAGGGAACCCAAGCATAAGGGACGTTTTCCAATGAAGTTATATCAAGTTTGTGCACAAATGGAAAGAGTAGCCATTGACATGAATAGTACATTGCCTCAAACTCGTGCTGGAAACAGGTACATTTGTGTGGTGATGGATTATTTCACCAAGTGGCCTGAGGCATATGCAATACCAAATCAGGAAGCTACAACTGTAGTTTCAGCTATTAGTGAGTTGTTCTTCAGATTTGGTATGCCATACAAACTGCATTCGGATCAAGGACGTAACTTTGAATCAGCTGTGTTCCATGAATGCTCCAAGTTGTTTGGCATACGAAAGACCATGACAACTCCACTTCACCCACAGTCTGATGGGGTGGTAGAAAAGTGCAATTAGATATTGGGACATGAATTGGCAAAGTTTTGTAATAGCCACCAAGATGACTGGGATGCCTTACTCCCTCCACTGTTGATGACCTATAGAACAGCAGAGCATGAAGCCACTGGATACACTCCAGCAATGTTGATGTTTGGTCGATAACATAGGTTGCCAGTGGACCTGATAACAGGATACCCACCTTACAAAGGGTTGCCTGAAAATGTGTCAGAGTTCGTGAAAGTGTTATCTGAAAGGATGGATGATATTCATCATCAAGTGTGTTCAAACTTCAAAACGTCTGCTGATCCCATGAAACTATGTTATGATAGGAGATCTACTGAAGTCAGCTTTGTACCAGGAGACAAGGTGTGGCTGTATAAGCCCAGGAAGACCAAAGAGAAATTTCCTAAGTTGTCTTTTCCATGGGAAGGCCCATATGTCATAGTGGATCGTCTCTCAGACGTGACTTTCCGAATAAAATGTGGTCGGCGAGGTAAGCCAAAGGTTGTGCATGCCAACAGGCTTTGGCGTTATCACGGCCCAGGACATTTCAGTTGGGACGAAGTGAACAATGGAACAAATGATGCTGCTGAAGATGTGTCACCTGAAAAAGCCACTGTCGAAGAAGAAACTCTACCCGGTTTTGAGAAGAGAAACAGTGAAGCCCTTGATGTAGTTACTACCACTGATGTGACTGTTACCGATAATAGGACATTTCCTGATAGATCATATGAACCCACGTGAAGCAGAAGCCAAGAGATGGAGACCAGTACTGAAGAAGATACGTCCCGTAAAATTAAGATACTTTGTTGAATTTTAATTTTGTGTTTGCAAATTCTGTACATTTAATTAAGTTATTGTTAATTATCTATTGGTTTAATGTAAATTGCTATTGTTCGGGCAACTCTAGTCTTTTCTAGGCGCCCTCTATTTTAATATATAAGCCCGGCAAATAGAGCAGAGATAATAATTGCAGATAGCAGATTGGAGAGAGATACAGAGACAGATAACTGAGTCAAGTGAGCGGTAGTGACCGTAAGTATAGAGCGTTAATTATAGCGTGTGTTTAAATTAAAGTGACTGTGGAAATTCTGTGTATTGCAAAGTTGTATTGAGAAAGAATAAACTAGTTTTATTCAAAGAAAGGACTTGTATCGCTGAAGTTCCTCGGAAAGAATTTATACCGGAAATTAACAAACGAACAGAGACGTAACAATAAATTTCTGCAGTGTTCTTGAAACTAATCCACTATAGTGTATTGTACTCAGTTGGAAAAGTCAAGTCTATGTCATTGGTATTGCTCTACTTAATCATGTTTGTAAAATCTATGAAATTACTCTGTGGCATGCATTATCCACATAGCCGTTTTCTGAAAAAAATTAGGTATTAAGGGAAAATCTGATTTTATATTTAAATTATTTGATTTGCTATTATAAACGCTAGTAGACTAAAATTATTGCTCAATTGTAAATTTATACAAGTTGAAAAAGGGTCATTATGCACTGTATTGAAGTAACCATGATGGGAAGATGTACCGGTCAAGAAAATCTAGGTATGTACATGGTAAAGTAAGACGTAGGGGTACTTATAGGAAATATAACATATATTATGGTATGCAGATTAGACAACACCAGATTAATGAAAATGGTAATGAAAAGTGGCAAGTCTCGTTCATTTTTAATTATTTAAATATATACCCATAACTTTGACCTATTTCAAACTTACAACTTTATTTGTACATGAAAGTTAATATAATTTGTAATTTCATAACTTGTCATATTTTTCTGAAGTCAACATCAGTTATATATG
>NW_013668066.1:60636-61686 GCF_000517525.1 Limulus polyphemus | reverse complement strand
ATACCACCAAACATGCTCGCCCTTTTATCTGTGGGGGCGTTATAATGTGACGGTCAATCCCACTATTCGTTGGTAAAAGAGTAGCCCAAGAGTTGGTGGTGGGTGGTGATGACTAGCTGCCTTCCCTCTAGTCTTACACTGCTAAATTAGGGACGGCTACTCGTGTAGCTTTGCGCGAAATTCAAAAACAAACAAACAGTTATATATATAAGATCAAATGTAAACACTAAACACAGATTTTCATGCTTTAATCTGCACATGTCTTGAACTACACCAGTAATAAATTATTTTCATGTAAAATAAAATGTTTTGCATAATTAAGTAACCTGACTTTGTTATGTCGACATTCAAAGGTGAATCCCACTATGGTGAATGATATTCAGTCTTAATAGCAGGGTGATCCTGAGAGCCACTATTCTAATTAGGAGAGTGTAAGTATTTCATCCAAAAGATTTTGTTCGGATTACAGAATAAAAATATTAGTGAAATATCTTAAACTGGGTTTCACCAAGATGACAAATTTACAGTATAATGAGGAATTATTTGTTTTTTCTTTACAATAAGAAACTGGTTATGTACATGAGTTAGGCTGCAACAAAAACTGGAGGGTTGTAGCAAAGTTTTTTCCTTTAATTATAAGACCTTGCAGAGACCCAAAGGGCCCAGAAGGGGCCCAAAAAGTTCTAGTAGTAGGTGAAGGGAAGGGAGGAAAAATTACTATTCGGTCATACCTCGAATATATATATATATATGAAGCATTTGTACTAATTTTTGCCACAAATTATGAAATAAATCCGAATGAATTTTATTATATTGTTACGTCTCCGTTTGTTAATTAACTTTCCGTAACTTCGTTCCGACGAAACTTTAGCGACACAAGTCCTTACTTAATAAAACTGGTTTATTCTTTCTGAATATAACTGCACGATACACTTATTTCCAACAGCCGCTCTTTTTACAAACGTTTTAACAACGAACGTTAACTTCAACAGTATGTCTCTCTCTGATTGCAGTTCAATTACTCATTACCTATACACACATTACACACTA
>NW_013668066.1:59364-60194 GCF_000517525.1 Limulus polyphemus | reverse complement strand
TAAAAAATTCTTAATTGTTTCCATCCACTTCATTTAAGAACGTTGAATGTTTGGATGTGCAGATAAATAAATAACATCTTCTCCACCCCTAAGAAAAGGACGTTACATACCATTGACAACAATATTTGAGATGTATATTTTTCAGTGAAACATAATAAACATCGAGAAAAAAGAACAGGTTTTAATTTTAAGATTTCCTTTAGGGCTAAAATCCAAAGCATTCTTCATATGACAGGTAAGATATATGTGTTTTGTGAAAGATTTTTGCACTAATTTCTAAGTTAAAATCAGGTTTAAATCATCTTGGCTTGACAAATTCATTAAAATCAAATAAGAAAATTATCCAAACGTTTAGTTTAGATGGAAAACGGCCATAAGATCGCCTTGCCATTCTCAGTTCGACTGGCGGGCTTTGAAAGTTCAACATCTAACAATGGCAGCCGCTTGCGCATTCCGAAAATCATATGACTTCCAATCTAGTGTAATTTATACCTAGGGTTTTCTGTACCTCTTTATATTACAAAACATAAGAACAAAAGGAACAATCTGGTCTTTTAAAGCTGTCCCTGCACAAACACTCTTTAAAAAAAGTAAAACTTAAATCTATCTTTTATATTTTACGAAGTCATCGATTTACCTTTTAAATTCTTGTGAAGTGTCGGCCTCCCTTATTGCTTACTAACTTGCTCTATAAGCCAGTCACTACTTTAGAAAATAAAACAGTGTCTTAACTGGAGTCTCGCCTGTCTTTTCCAAATATTCAACTTGAGTTCACTCGACCTATTGTTTTCAGAACAGTGGCGTAGCAAGGGTTCTCAGCACCCGGGGGC
>NW_013668066.1:50669-59228 GCF_000517525.1 Limulus polyphemus | reverse complement strand
CTGACAGATGACCTGACATGACAGCAGCATTATCATAACACTGTGAACAATCACTCAATAAAATTCCATCCGAAATGCAGTCATAGAACACGCATCTTTGGCATCAAATGGACCTTCTTTATGTTGAAATTCATGTGCTCCAACTTTAACAATCTCTGTGCTATGTTCATGTGTTACAACTGCTGAGCCTGTTGTATCAAATTTCATAAATCCAATATCCCTGTGTGTTAAAATATTTATTAGGTCATCCTCTTTTAGCTTAGCAACACTATTCTGTTGATTTGTTTCTGACAAAGTGGAATCCTCTTGTTTATTATTATTGTAGCTTTCAACAGGACAGAGAACAGTTTCTTCATTTTCTTCTTTTTCAAATGAAATAGCATGTTCACAGTCCTGCACTTTGACCTCTTTGCTGCCATCAGAAGGAACAGATGCTGGCTTTACTAGTGTCATCACTTCCAGCAAGGAAAGCTCTCATCAATTTGCTTGACTCCACCATCGAAGCTGCAAATTGTGCACGTCTTTTGTGTCCTTGTGCCCCACTTTCTTTTTTTGACATAATCCTTTCATCTGACAATTTGCATGTTAAGCATTCTACTTTCCTAAGTTCCTAACCACAAATTATATTTAAATTATACAATTATAGTTGCAACTGAGGACTAGTTAGGCACATCTGGACCTGGTCTCACTTTAACTCCCATTATTTAGACCACCCATATTCATGCTAATTAATGTGACACAACAGTAAGAAAATCAATGCAGATGAGTGAATATGCTGGTAAATCATGCTTATGAGAACCATATAAATTACTGGCAGTTGCTAAACCCTCATTCTATCAAAACTTTTAATATCAAATATAGCCTTTGAGCTTCTAGGCTTATATTATGTTATGATTACACCCTTCTCCACAGTGTGTGTAATTTTCATTCGAGCAATTTCAGACTTGTCTCCTGTAGTGTTCGTGTAGTTAAACCTATCGAGTTTTTAAATGTAAAACTTAAATATAGGCTAACTAATTAGTGGTGCTAGATTACAGTTCCTAGTGTTACGTCTCCGGTTGTTAATTAATTTTCCGTAACTTCGTTCCGACGAAACTTAAGCGACACAAGTTCTTTCTTATTAAAAACTGGTTTATTCTTTTCGGATATAACTTTACCGATACACTCAACTTCAACAATCGCGCTAAACAAACGCTATAACAACGAACGTGCTCAATAATACTTCTGACTGCAGATCAATTACTCACTATCTACACAGACATTACATTAATCATCTCGCGTCACGTTGTCCCCTCTTATATATACCAAACTACCCTATATCTAGCAAATACTAGAGCATTCGCCAAGATACGGGAAAGTTCTAGAAACGTGGCGTCACTGTAGTCATGTGATCTCGATGACGCAACACTAGATTAAGTCGCTAGTACATCTAGATCTAACATTAATGTTAGACCTGTTATTTCTACCTTTTTAGTCTTAGGTTTGGATCTAGATGTAATAATAATGACAGAAATTTAGCTTTATATATCTAAACTAGACCTTAGATTTGGGTGCATAGATTGAAAGCACCTTGTATTGAATCTACCCAGATGTAGATATAACCCTGCTTCATCAATTCTAGATTTAGATTTATTAGGCCTAACTTTTAGAACAAATGTTACATCTAGATCTATTAACCTGGTCATTAGATCTGTCCCAGTGTAATGCCTAGTTTAATAGTTAGTATAGGTCTAAGTATGCCTATACTATAGGCTACAATTTGTATGATGATGGACCTAGGGTCTAGAAATAAAGTTATAACTGCAATTAGACCTAAAGTCTAGTACATTAGTTGGTGTAAGACATGATTTATAATCAGCCAATACAATTACAAACCACTACATTAGGCCTATAATGTTTACTAGATCTAGGCCTTGCCTGTTGCATATATTGCCAATCTTGCACACCAGTTAATATGTTACATCAATCTCGTATTTTATTTTTGTTGAACAAACACTTTACTTGTACGTTGTACTCTAGGACTTGTATCTGATCTACAGATGAATGATGGAATAGTGTAATTTACTTCTGTACGTCAATTCGGTCTCACTGTATTTCACTGGGCGGCTTTTAAAAGTTAAAACTGCAAATGTAATACACACAAATAACGTAACACTGTGTTGTATTTACTTAACGTAGGGTAGTTGCGCTATATCCTAGGGGAGGGCATAATTGTTAATTAATAGGCATTATAGGCCAGAGGGAATTTTGCGCCCCTACACACCTGCGCCCGGGGGCGACTGCCCCCTTGCCCCCTCTTGCAACGCCACTGCTTCAGAATATAGTACAAAGAAATCAGAAATCAAAGGTATTTATTCTATCGATATCCAGGATAAATTTAATTTAGAACACCTCTTACCTTTGTGTTGCAACATTGTTCTTTCGTTGGCGAATTATTTTAAATTATCTAGTGAAAACAGTTCAAAGTCCAATCCACGTAAACGATAACAAAAAAGTGTATTTCTTCCTTAACGTTTTTACAAACTACTTTCACTGTATACAGTTGTAAGTCCTGCTTTTAAATGACGCTAACTGTACTACCCTAACCTAAACAATAAACTTACTTGTAGCACTTCATGGTTGAAACAAACTGACTGATTCGTTCTATCGGATAGAAACGACTCTACTATCTTGAAATAATTCTACAGTCTTCACAACTATCTCGTATTTATAATCTACCCTCGAATCTTCTAGAACACCTGAAGTCAAATCCCATACAGTTTTCTAGGCCTATCTGATATTAACGTCATCATCTAACTAACAAACAAGTTAAGACATTAAAAATGTAGCTTACAACACTACCCATTCCTAGAACGTGGAGTTCCTTGATCAATCCTAATACAAGAATATAACACTAAACTGTCCATTCACCCAATCTTTTTTGATGATTTTCTCTTCTGAGGTCCATGGTATGTAGATGGAATGACGTCTTGTTCTTTGCTGTCACTAGCCGCCCTGTCACAAGGGGAGTTCTCCCTAGATAGATGGTGGGGTGAATCCAGTGCCAATATAATTCTTGATGATTTCTGGAATTAGTCTTGACAGGAACTCCAGGCTCCTCAGGAGTTTGAGTTTCTTTAAAATTCCATCCTAAGTTAGTCAACCTTTCGAAATCCGGGTTCACAAAAACTTAATCTCATCTACTTAAGAAAGTTTTAAAATGTTGTCCCAAAACCAATTTAAGTGTAAAAGAGTTTGGAAATCTTGCAATAGATCTAGAGGTAGCTCTTAATATTGAATCTGACTCTGTAACAGATACTATGTGCTCTAAAATCATTCAAACTTCTTCCGAAATCTATACTAATAATGAAGATGAGGATTCCAAGCAAATAACATCTGTAAAATCTAAAATTAAAAACGATAGTTTAGTAATCACAAAAGCGGGCAAATATAATACCACAGTTGTACTTGAAAAACAAGATTATCATGGTAAAACCAACAACTTTCTTGATTCTAACAGTTTCATGCTCCTAAACACATTCCCCACCAAAACCTTCAACAATAATGTTAAATCTTTGTTGGAGAACAGCAAAAGCCTACTTAAAGAACTCTAGGCTAAGTCGTTAAGCGTTATGAATCCTCGCCCGCCGCGTCTGTATGGAATTCCTAAATTTCGAATATCCTATCAGGCCTGTTGTTTCCTATACTAATGCTCCCGCTTACAAACTAGCACAGAAAGCCCAAAATATTTTCAAAAATCTAACTGGTTTTAAACCTAAATTTGGTATAAAAAACTCGCTGTAGCTTGTAAAAAAATAAAAAAATTAGAGATACTGAATAACGCCAAAATTGTTTCTTTTAATGTTTGTAGTCAGTTCACCACTATACCTGTTTGTGAATGTAAACAAATTGTTAGTGATTTAACGGATATATAGAATATAAACCCTGTTCAAGCCCAGGAATTAAGAACAATAATAATCATTTGCATAGATCAAAACTACTTCAAATGTAATGCCCAAATATATAAACAAAACGATGGGTTAGCTATGGGATCCTCCCCCTCCTTTTCCTTTGCTTGCAGAAGTTTTCATGGATAATTTAGAGAAGAAATCGTTTAATGATGAAAATAATATAAAACATGTTAAATATTGGTATAGATATGTTGATAATGTGATCTATCTCTGGACAGGACCCAAACGTCAACTCGACAATTTTGTAGCTTTTCTAAATTTACAAAACAAAATTATTAATTTTACTAAGGAATTGGGTGAAAACGGAAACATTAATTTTTTGGACTTAAATATTGACATAAATAACGGCATACATTCCTCCAAAACCTTCAGAAAACCGACTTAAAGTGACACCATCATACATATGCTTCATCAAGACATCCAATATCTCACACACTTTCCGTGTTATATAATTTGTTACACAGACTTGTCACTGTACCCTTATCACCTCATGATTATGAAACTGAATTTAAAACTATAAAACAAATTACTATTAACAATGGTTATACAACAAAGTTAATTAATACATCATTGTTAAAAAATTGAAAGCCATAAATTTAAAATCAGTTTACCCACATGAAAACAAAACAACCCAAACGACAACAAAAACAAAAAAGAAATGGTTTAAGATGAGCTACATTGGAAAACCTTCTCACAAAATATATAACACATTGAACAAAGAAATGTACAGACCGGTCTTCTACTGTGAAAACAACCTAGGAAAAATGTTATGTAACAACAAAGACAGATTCGAAAAGTACAGCAACAGTGGTGTTTACCAATTAACGTGGCAAGACTGCAATATTGTAGAAATAGGCTAAACAGGACATTCCATAGAAAAGAGAAGTAAAGAACGTTTTAGAAGCTGAAATTAAGGAAAATGGATTCAATCTTTGCATCCTGCCTTCATGAAACTAAACACCAACTTTATCCAGAAAAAACTAAAATTTTATATATCTGTGAAAAAAGGCAAAAAACAATAGACAGTCTGGAAATTTTAGAAATGAATAGAAGTCTGATAACAAATCCAGATAAAGCTTTAAACGACCAAACCTACTTAAGCTCTTCCCCACTAGTCTCTAGGTGAACGTCAAGATCACTTATGCTCTTTGTTTAAACATATTTGTAAACTCTCTTACAAAGCATTTCAGTCTGTACCTGATGTACTGCCGAAATCATGGTTGTGAATAAATGATGTATTTGTGAAACGTACAAGCGTCTTGTTTTTCCTCAGTTATGTAATTATGGAGTTTCACAAAGTACCCACGGTTTCAAGTATCAACGATATTGTTCGTTTGTTAATTTCCGGTATAAATTCTTTCGGAGGAATTTCAGCGATACAAGTTCTTTCTTAAATAAAACTAGTTTATTCTTTCTCAATATAACTTTGCAATACACAGAATTTCCACAGTCACTTTAACTTCAACATACGCTATAATTCTCAACGAACGATTCACGTACTTTACTTACTACCGCGCTTGACTCAATTGTTCGTCTATATCTTCAATTTCTCTGTCTGCTATCTATCTATCTATCTGCAATTATTCATATATATATGCCGTAACTTCTCGCCGGTCTTTTATATCGAAATAGAGGGCGTCTGGAGAACACTCGAGGCTTCACGAACGGACATGATCTTTCTAGAATATCATGACGTGTTACTAGGGTCACGTGACTTCCGCTGTCGCAACAATATTGTATGTTTTTAAAGTAGTCCAAAATATTGTAAATCATAGATAAACAATTTGTGCTTTAACCGTAGATAAATAAGTTTTCTTTGGAATTAAATGTAGTGAAGAAGTTAATATATTGTTTATTTTGTTCTTGTTGCAAATACATTTCATGTCTATTCTAAGTTTCACATTTACGAGACAATAACTGGCACAAAGTTTGAGGTATTAAGTGCTTAAAAGTATGTGTAAAATTTAAAACTAAGAAGTATAACTTAATTCGAGAAAAAGCAAAAAAGTTATATCAGTTTTTGTTTGTTGATAAAACGCAAAGATCCACAAATGATTATTTTTTCTTTAAACACCACGTGGATCTAATTTCAAATTTTAGTATTATATAGTTCTCAATCTTACGGTTAAGCCATTGTTTGAGGGAGCACTGATATATATAGGTACAAGTTAATTTATTTATTACTTGTTTGATTTATTCTTTTACTAGCGTATAGCCTGTCAAAAATGATGGGGCAAACACTACCGCCCTGACCTCAATGTATAATCAATCCTCACATTTCATAGCTAACTTAAATAAATAATTTTTGCGAAATCAAGCTTGACTAACAAAGAGGCAAGAAAAAAAAAGTGCAGTCGAGGCAGTCAAACGTTCGTAAATTCCTTTGTGAGCCAATCAAAATTAAGATCATTTATGAAATGAATTCGTGGCGTATTCACAGAATGATTATTGGTAGAAATCATTTAGATTAATAACTTCTAATACATAGAAAAGCAAGTGAGTTTTGGTAACACTATGTTCTAACGATGGCTTTTACGTCATGCTGCTAGCAAGAAAAGTATAACCTAATACTGTTGTTAGTCTATGTACTGAAAGTATAAAATGAAATAAAATGTATAGACAACATAACTGGAAAAATATTTGTTAATTTCTTAATTTAGAGTCTCCGTTGACTAAGGAGGTGTTTTTTTTTTTTTAAATTAAAAAGTTGGGGATATAACAGAAAATAGCTTAATTGAGAAACGATTTAAGTTTAAGGATGAATTAATATTTTTACTTTTATTGATAGATTTTATGCATTTGACTCTAAGCTAGGTGATCCCACACTACGTCTTTACTTTAGGCTTATTATACTAACACTCACTACATTTATAAGGTTTGATGGCACTCCCGTCACTAAAATTGTAATGGGCAGACAGTAATCGAACTATTCTTTCTGGATAAATGCATTTTGGCTTTTATGACCCCTTCCGTTTCGAGAAATGAAGCGTGAGGTGACAGACACTGACTTTTATATAGATTAGATAGGTTGTTGTACAGTTTAAGTTCACGTTGGTTCATTTTTATCGCAAGCTCTCTAACATTGTTTTCTTACAGTGCTATTAGTATTATTCGTGTTCAGCGGTATTATAAGATAATTAGTTTTTCAATCATCATCATCCGTCACCGACCATACTCACCCTTGTAGCCGTGATGGCGTTATTATATAACGGTCAATCACACTATTCGTTGGTAAAAAGTAACCCAAAAGCTAACGGTGTTAACTAACTGCTCTTTCTCTAGTCTGTCTCTTCAAAATTAGGGAGAGCGAACTGCAGTGGGATCAGTACACTACACTGCCGCTTCTTTCCGTAATTATACAACCTTTCAACGTACCACAGATTGAGAAACGCTGCTCTAGACCGCGTGAATTGAAATTTCTATTTTAAAGGATTTGTTTATTTAAAGTTAAGTACAAAGCTACACAATAGGCTATTTGTGCTTTTCCCACCACTGGTATCGAAACCCATTTTAAAGGGAGAAAAACATGTTTCATTGGCATTTGACTATTTTACTTTTACGTTTTCTTTGGACATTTTGGGTTTGGATTTTCTTGTAATTGCTCTTGGCAATCCTTTTTTTTTCTTGATGTTTGTTAAAAAAAAAGAGAAAGAAAGAAAGAAAAGAAAGACGTTCCATTAAAATCAAAATTACTTGTTGACTGATATAACGATACTAAAAACTGTAGACTTCATTACTTTTGGAATGAAAATATTTCTAGGCTTAAAACAGAAAACAGCAATTTTTAAATGTACCTGAAGCGAGTTTTACAGACCGTTCTAATACCAAATATATTTTTCAGTCGGTATTACGTGCAATTGCATAGCATAATACTGACATAAGATGCCTAGTGTAGTTACGTAACATATCACCTGCATGTCAGCTTTACTATGTTGTTGTTGTTTGTTATTAAGCACAAAGCTACACAAAAGGCTATCTGTGCTCTGCCCACCACGGGTATCGAAACCCGGTTTCTAGCAGTATAAGTCCGCAGACATACCACTGGGGGCGCTTTACTATGTTAAACTATAGTAAACATGACGTAGAAGAAAATATTTGCTTTTTAATTGTATTTGTCGTAATTTATAAGCCATCTTAATTGTGATTGAGATTTTTTACTGCTCATAATTTTATGGATATTAAATTATTTAATTAAAAAATATATAAATGTGATCAGTTTTTGACATTTTGCAATTAAGGTTTTCTTACCAAGGCTAAAGAGTGACAGCTTCTAGTAAGAAGTTTGCCAGTTTAGTAAAATACTTCTATTAATGGTCACTTCTGATTTAATTAGTTAATCCAAAGTTTCTTCCATGACGTTTTGGGTTAACTTAAACATTTATGAGTGATAATGTATGCCAAGTAAACAGCACAGCATTTTATCCAAGATTTACGCATACCCACCACGGGTGTCCAGTATGTTGTCACTAATATTAATCCATAATATCCTTAAGTCAAATCAACTAGCATCGTTAAGGTTGGTTGTCTTTATTCCTAAAAAAACACACACAATGAAAAACCTAGATCCCACGAATTTAGTTTCACCTAAGAACACGATAATACTGTTGCG
>NW_013668066.1:47238-49718 GCF_000517525.1 Limulus polyphemus | reverse complement strand
TTTCGTCGGAACAAAGTTACGGAAAAATCAATTAACAAACGGAGACGTAACAGTATTTATAAATTGTTACTTCCTTTAACAAAAATATGAGATATACTAAAGTATAAATTTCTTGTATGTTTATGTACATATTCATATGTTATCCCTCTCGATTTTTTGTCCCAATTTAAAACCCTGAGAATTGACCAAAACTTACGGTTCTACTTATCTTTATTGGTAGACTTTAATACCAATATATATTTTTTACACATGATTTGTACCAACCATTTCAAATGTTTAGAGACATAATAAAAGAAAATGGAAGCAGGATTTCAGGAGAAGCTTAAGCTTTTACGTGTAAGGAATACATCAGCTAACAATAACTATCAGGATGTTAGAAAGTGTACTATTAAGGCTAAAAGTAGTGGCTTTAGTTATAATGAGCCTATTTTGTTGAGCGACAAATTTCAAGCCCTTGGCTTCTGTAGATGAGGAATTATTGGAGGGAAGGAAAACAAAAGGTCAGAGAAGGATGTGGATGATAAGGTTATAGTTATAGGTGATTCCTTAACAAGGCATGTGGATAGAATAGTCTGTGGGGTAAATAATCAGATTATGCCACCCAGGGGCACAGGTGGAGGATATAACTGACAGAGCAGGAGATATAATAAAGGGGCTAGCAGAGATGCAGTTTTTGTGGTGAATGTAAGGGCTAATGATGTAGAGAAAGATAGGTCAGAAAAGGTATTTAATAAGTACAAGAGGTTGATAAAGGCATTTAAAGAAAATAGCCATACCTGAATTTTGTCAGGGCTACTGCCCAGAATTAACTATGGGGATGAAGTTATAAGTAAGTCACTAGGGCTAAATGCTAAGCTTAAGTTAGTATGTAAGGATGAGCAGACTGGACTTTTGGGATCAGTTCAGTGGAAGAAGGGAGCTTTTTGGAATGGGTGGTATATATTTAAATAGAGTAGGAGCTGGCTTGTTTGCTAAGGCTATTGACTCAGCTGTAATGGAAGTTTTAAATTACGACTAGATAGTACTGAGGGCCAGGAAAAAATAAAGCAAAAAGAATAAGAGACAGAGAAAAGTTTAGCATAGGAAAAGAGTATAGAAGTAGTTATAAGGACAGGATGAATTGTTATTATTGTAATGCTAAAAGTATAAGAAATAAAATAGATGACTTCAGAGCACTGGTAGGAATGGAGGGTTTTGATACAATGAGAATATCTGAAACATGGTTAAACGTAGATGATTTTATGACAGAAATTTCTTTGAAATATATGGTTACAGGCTATTTAATAGGGATAGAGTATTAAAGAAGGGGGGGAGTGGCTTTATATGTAAAATGTGAGTTGTATCCTGTTGAAGTTGAGGATATTAAAGATAATAGCAAGGTGATTGAATCCATTTTGGTGTCTATTAGTGGAAAAGGCTTTTAGTGGGAAATTAGTTAACAACTTGACAATGAGATTAAGATTTCAGTTGTTAATGAGGTCATAATTATGGGTGATTTTAATATCAGGCATATAGATTGGGAAATACTAGAGTCAAACCATGAGGGAGAAAGGTTTTTGGAAGCTGTTCAGGATGGCTTTCTTCACCAGTTAATCAAGGAACCAACTAGAAACAATACTATTTTAGATTTATTGTTAACTTTAAATATAGAAATGATCGAGAGGGTGAAAACTGGGGAACATCTGGGTGCAAGTGATCATTGCTCTATTAGATTCGATGTTTTGCTGCATATGGAGATCAGGAATAATATTTTGGTTACAACTGTCAAAAAAGCTAATTTTGAGATAAATGTTTAAATACTGAAGGTAAACATACTCCTTATAGAAAGAAAAGGGTAGCTGCAATTAAAAAACCAGGTTGGCTCATGAAGAGTTTAAGAGATAAAATTAATGAAAATCATCACAAGTTTAAGAAATTTAAATTGACTGTTATGACAAGATACTTAAAAGGTTATAGAATCTCAATAAAGTTAGTGAAACAGGAAATTAGGACATCAAAAAAGGATGTATGAGAAAAGGTTGGTTGAAAATGTCAAAATTAACAGTAAGGATTTCTTTAAGTACATTAAGGGTAAACAAAATGTTAGGATGGGAGTAGGCCCCTTAAGGGATAATAAAGAAAGGCTAGTATCTGATGGTTACGAGATGGCTGGGTTATTAAATTTAGCTTTTTCTTCAGTTTTTACTAACAATGATTTACGCAGTATTCCACATCTTGAACAGTTGATAAATAGAAACAAGATGACTGCCTTAATTCTGAGATGGTTAAGAAAAATTGGGAAGTATAAAAAATGATACAGCTCCTGGGCCAGATAAATTTCCCCAAGGCTTTTGAAAGAGGTTAAAGATTGGATATGTGAGGTACTTGCTACTATTTTTGTCAATCCTTGAATAGTAGGTTGGTACCAGTGGATTGGAAGTTAGCTAATGTAACTCCTCTTTTCAATGGGGGTGATAACAATTGTCCCAGTAATTATAGAC
>NW_013668066.1:44974-46839 GCF_000517525.1 Limulus polyphemus | reverse complement strand
TGTCTTGAGTGTTCCTAGCTGTGAAGAGCATGCTGTTGATTTATAAAAGGATTTAGATAATTTAGTGAGTTGGGTAAATAAATGGTAAATGGGTTTTAATTATAATAAATGCAAGATAATGCATGGGGGGTTATCATACTTTGAATTATAAGTATAATTTAGATGGGAATAACTTTAACAGTGTCACTGTATAGGTCACTGGTTAGGCCACATTGGAATAGTGTGTGTTCAGTCTTGGGCTCCTTATCTTAAGAAAGACACTGAATTGTTGGAAAGGGTTCAGAGAATGGTTACTAGAATGGTGCCTGGGATAAAGGTGGTTGTCAAATGAGGAGAGGCTTAAAGCTCTCAAATTGAGATATGATTGAGGTGTTTAAGATCGTAAATGGAATAGATAGTGTTGATGCATCATGTTTTTTTCATATTTAACAGTGAGAATAGTAGGACTAAGGGATAGAGGAATAAATTTTGGCAAGGTAGGAGTCACCTTCAGCTAAGACAGCTTCATTTCTCTAACAAGGGTAGGTGGCCTTTGGAATGGGTTGCCTTCAGATGTTGTGGAGACAGTAAATTTAAGCGAGTTTAAGAAAAAGCTTGATAAGTATATGAATGATAAGGGCTGGCTTTAAGTTCTTTTAAAAATTATTTTAAATTAGTTTAGAGGATGAAACAGCCAAGATGGACCAATAGGTCCCATGTGATCCCAAAACATTATGTTATATGTTATGTTATAAAATCATTATGTATCAACCATAAAGTTTATTACTAATAGAAAGTCAAATCAACTGCTGTTCCTTATTATACCATAGAACTGATTCACTCCCCCTTGTTGTTTGTTTATGTGTGACTATATATATACAAAGAGACAATTCAAGTAATTTATTTTATGTAATTTCTATTTTGAATTATTTAAATGAGGGAACAACCTTATTGTTGATAACAAAAATGCTTTAAAAGCTCCTTGATGTAAACATTTGCTTTACAGTTCTACCAGACAACCTTCATTAAAACCTTTTGTTGAATATTTGACTATTATCTTATATTATTCCTGTCTTTCAGATTTTACTATACTTACTTACTGTGCCACTGACAAATTCTAATGTACATCATGAGAATTTTAACTCAATTAATATAATTCACAAAATAAAAATAGACAAATAATATTTGAAATAATTAAAAATCCTACATTTTTTCAAACAGCTCAGATATTCTTCTTCAATGATATAATATGAGAATAAGTACTACTGGATTGTTCAAAACATGTAGGATTTTAAATATTACATTTAAAATATAATTTATTTGGTATATTCTTATTTTATGTTATGTATATTAAGCTGACTGTGAATTAAAATTGTGTGAAAAAAGTATAAATGGTGCATATATTATATTCATAGTATAATTCTACAATAATGTGTCAAATTCTTTTCCTATTATTTAGTAACTACAGTATTGTTGTTTTTTATTAAAGATGCAGACCAAAGTAAAAACATCCTACAACATAGGTATTTATTGAGATATGAACACTTCAAGTTCAATGCATGACATACGAGGCCTGTGAGAAAAGTATCCGACCTTTGGCCGGGGAATAAAAACTGGCATACCTGGAGCGTTGGAAACCTAATCACCCTCAAAGTAGTCTCCTTGGGACTCCACACACTTCTCCCAGCGGTGCCGCCATTGTTGGAAGCATTCCAAGAAAGCCTCTTTCGAAATGGAGTTTAGCTCGGCTGTCATTACAGTCATAATGTCCTCTCTTGTCTGAAATCGCGTTCCTTTCAATGGCACGAGTACGCACCACAGGGTCAAACAATCACCAAAGAGTACTACAGGGATGTCCTCCGTCGCCTACGTGATGCTGTGCGGCG
>NW_013668066.1:42876-44546 GCF_000517525.1 Limulus polyphemus | reverse complement strand
CGCCGCACAGCATCACGTAGGCGACGGAGGACATCCCTGTAGTACTCTTTGGTGATTGTTTGACCCTGTGGTGCGTACTCGTGCCATTGAAAGGAACGCGATTTCAGACAAGAGAGGACATTATGGCTGCAACGACAGCCGAGCTAAACTCCATTTTGCAAGAGGCTTTCTCGGAATGCTTCCAACAATGGCGGCACCGCTGGGAGAAGTGTGTGGAGTGCCAAGGAGACTACTTTGAGGGTGATTAGGTTTCCAACGCTCCAGGTATGCCAGTTTTATTCCCCGGCCAAAGGTCGGATACTTTTCTCACAATCCTCGTATATCTCACTTTTTTTTTACAACAGTTGCAAAGAACCCTATGCTAAGGACACTTCAAAGAATCACTGTTAAGCAAACATGATAATGTAATTAAGAACAAAGCTTGAATTCAGTTTATTTTTAAAATATAATTTTCCTTGGATGCTTACCTCATAGGAAAAGTTAAGATACTTATCTAAGAACACTAAATTTTTAGTATTTTAGGAAATGAAACTCAGACTTATAGTAAATACTGCTATAACATCTTTATAACTCAACATTACCAGCTTACTTTTCTCTTCTGTTTTGTATCCTTTTAAGTTAGAAAATTCTTGGCAGTACAAGATACCTTGGAAGTTATGCTTGTATAACATTCAACATAGTTATGTTAATAATAGTTTCAGAACTGGCAAAAACAGACTCCTCTGAAAATTCCCATTAAAGAAATATGTTAAAAACAATAATAAACTAGTTTACTTTTGTGATCATGCATTAACTGTAACCACAGAGACATCATCAAGCTTAGAGGTTTTGTATCATTTTAACTTTAGCAGTTACCAACATGGTCTGGGAAAAGATGGAACTGAAGATTTAGCTCAAAAGTTGACTATCAGGAAATATGACAGCACCACCTGGTGAAAAGAAAACACAACATACAGACTAGGTTCATTTTCTTTTCTTACACGTTGTTCAATCATGAATGACTATTGTTTGGCACCAGACCATTAGATTTTCTATTCAAGGTACATTTGTTTCAACAAGATTTTCTGTCATCATCAATATATTTAAGAGTTTAAATTTAAGATTTTGCTAAGTTTTGAATAAAAGCAAGCTTCTACACAACCTTAATACAAGTAGAGAAAGTTAAACAATTTATCCTTCACCACACAATTACTAAGTCCAGTCTCCCCTGTCTTATGAACTTATAATAGTGTAGATTCTGGCTCAGGTTACAAGGTACCTAATGACGTTACCCGATGCTCAAAACTAAAATGTTTCATGATAGCTTTAGTATTCAAAGTTTTATACAAGTTCCAAACTTTTATAAGTACAATTTCAAGTTATAAAAATAATTTTTTTTATGGTGGAAATTTTAAATTATTGAATACTGTGTGTAACATAATATTTATGAAATTATTTCTTTGTGCCAAAATCACTATTTTGTATAGCTTTCAAATTTATATTGTGCTCACATAACCATTATGATACTAGCCTTTTGGAGTAATATTTCAATGTAAAACTTGCACAAAGATATAAAATTTTATTCAATTTTAATTATTACTGACCTTACCAAAACTCATGTTAACAGGAAATGAGAAATATTAATACCAAAATTCTAATGTTCATCGTTGCTAATGCTTAATCCATTTTGA
>NW_013668066.1:24474-42126 GCF_000517525.1 Limulus polyphemus | reverse complement strand
TATATATATATATATATATATATATATATACACATATATTTAATTTATTAATCAAACCAGTCATGAATAAGGACTTGTGTAAAATATATATTTTAAGATATAAACAAAAACATTCATTAAACATTAACACAACAGAATTCAAATTAACCAATGCTAACTAAAAACACTTCGTGACAATTACTGTGGGTCAATATTCAAATAGGCTGATACAATAAAAATATTAAATAATGGTTCTTTAAATTCATTTTCAATTGTGAAGTGATACTTTGCAGTTGTACCAAATATATTACTGTGGTGTACAGTCTGTTGATAAAAGTCCACAAACTAAACACTTTGAAAGCATATTTCTTCTAGAGAAATAAAGGCTGTTCTTGTCTAAAAGTTTATTGTAAAGTAAAGAAATTTATTAATTTCATATGGTAAGTTTACCTGGATAACTATGTAATTGTCATTGTTTAACACCTTAGAGGTTTGTGTGATGAAATTATATTCCATAAGTATTAATTGAAGTTTAATATTAGAAGATAGAAAGACTTAATACAACATTAATAAATGTCATTAATAATAAGAACTGACATTATAATTTTCCTATATGAAAATGTATTTCCGATAAGTACTTCCCTCTTCTCCCAAGATTAGCTTTTCCCATTTTGTGCTGCCCTCTATATGTGAACCTTTTTTCAAAACGCATGCCAAAAGCCTTCCACATCCCACTATTGGAACCTAAAGTTCCAATATGTCTCTCAAATAAATCATTGTGCATCAACTTTCCACCAATAGGAGAGCACTACTATCATGTGACTCCCTCTATGCACCACTAACAAACTATCACTTCAAAGTCTGACAGAAGACGTGAGTACTGGAAGATTGTGGGGTGGAAGTGTGAGTGGAGGGAAGTACCTATCGGAAATACATTTTCATGTAGGAAAATTATAACTTCTGATACGGTATCTTCGCTCCGCTCTGAAGATTAGCTTGAATCCTACATTGAAAAGGAGGAAGGACTGGTGCGAGGGAAGAATAGGCATATACCCCGAAAGTGTCCATAGGACACCCCTGGGAATGAGAGAAACAGATCGGATGATCTGAGGAGGGACAATGCACCACTTCTGAACCAGGTATCTCTTCGCCATGAAGAGGTGGGATCAAAACATGGTGGAATATGAAGGGAGCACATCCATATGGGAGAGGATAGGTACATAATGTGATCTCAATTAGAGAAACAGATACACTCAATCCCACATAATGAAAGTGGGTGATGGAGGATGTGGCTAGGGCGCATCGGACTGTAGTCAGTAAGTCAACTACATCCAAAACCTCACTTGCTGGGTACGACATCCATGTAAGGACAGGATGAGGATCATACCATCTTCACTTTTTAAGCCCTAGAGTCATGAATGTACATATAATAGTCTCCAGGATGAGCATTGAGTTAGGGACCCGGGAATGTGTCATCCAGTATCTTAAAGAAGTCCATAGCATGCAATCAGCCCCCAACGACTAGAAGAGAATGCCCAGGAGAGAAGTGGAAATAGGCCACGTAGACCTCCTGTAACCCACAGCATACAAGACAGAGTCAAGGGGGAAAGATGGATGACCCAAAACCAGTGGGAAGACTTATGTGATTGGTTTACTTGATCTCCAAAACCTCACTTGCTGGGAACCAACATCCATGTGAGGGTAAGAGGAGGACACCTAATTGGAGGGGGGGAATTGCATTTAAGCATTTCACTTCAGGCATGTGTCACTCATCCGGATGATTTTGTAACTCTTCTACACTGGCAGAACACCACCACCCTACTCTGAACTGAATGGTTATAACAATCTTTGTGAAACCCATTCAGCAGGTTGCCTCCATGGTCAACCAACCCAGTGGCTTGGAACTGGTGAATAGTAAGGACTCCCGTACTGCACTAGAAAAAAAGGGGGGGGGGAAGAAGTGCATTGGAGAGTCCAGAGGGACTGCTACCCCTGAGACAGTGCAATGGGTAATTATGAAATCATATTGTGAAAAGCAGAACATACCGACTTATTCAGTCCAGGCATGATAGGGATGGGCAGTGATCCCCCTTCTGCTTTACCCATGCCGTCCATGGGCAGTACGATCTGGGGCGGGAATTTTTATGAAGCAAACACCACGAGGTAATTCACACTAGTGATCTTGTGAAACACCCCATCTCAAGGATGAGCATGCATAGCCATGCACAGAGTGCATGAATTAACATGGTTTACAGTGTAGGTTTGTGCTTTTGTTTGTTTGGGTATAAATATATCTGAGAATGATTATAGCCATCTACGTGGAACCCATTCAGTGTTCAGAGAGAATACCTGATCAGGCACCACTCACTACAGAGTGGGATACAAAGTGTAGTTGAAGCAAGGGTCCCTGAAAGAAAAGAGAGCATAAGTAAGGACTTACCTCATGTCAAAGCCACACTGAGGTCAGTAGAATAGCTACAGGTGGCAGGCGATACCCTGAGGAAGCAGAAATCATGATGTTGTGCAAGTAGTGGGAGATGAACTTCTGCAGAGTTGTCCACAAGCCCGACTCTAGAATCTCCTTCAATGGCCAATGAAGACGAGAAGCAAGAGAGAAGGTGAGGTGTTGAATTTGATGGGAAGACACGAGAAAGAGAAAATGATGGGAGGGGGACAAGGAGGAATAAACCAACTGGATCAAATGATGAACCCAATTGGTCAGAGTAACATGGGAAAAATCATAGGAAGAGGAAGTTTGCTATAGGATAAAGAGGCATGAACGAGAACCTCGGAAGGAAGCCATGCATGCAATATAACAACAGAGGGCATGAACTGGGCAGAGGAGGCTTTCTGGATCAGGGCGATGGTAGAGATGAAAGATAGAGGGAAGAAAGATAGGGTAAAAGGAACAATGACCCTTGCAAGTCACTGAGGCCTGGTGAGTATCTGAATAAAGGATGAGGTAGGTTGAATGATACAATGCCATGGTGATGTCGAGCAAAAATATCCAATCCACAATGCCCACAAGTTAATAGGAGGAGGAAATATGCCTTAAGGGAGAAGTGAAAAAAGTATCAGGAAGAAATGGGTTCAAACGAAAGTAAAGTAAGGGTATGGAGGACCACATTAATGTCCCAGTCCACAGGTGATGTACGTCTCAGCAGCTGACAGAGCCCAGAAAAAATAGATCAACATGGAAAGGACTGTGGAGAAAAAGACACTGTAGAAAAGGTATGTGATAAGGCTGCCCGAAAACTCAAAATCGAGGAGACTGATGAACTTCTCTCAAAAAGCCAGGTAAGAAATTCTGAGATACTGGCAACTGTAAGCCGAGAAATTCTGAGCCAAGTCTCACGAGTGAAAAACACTTCACTTCCATTGGTAAAAAGCCAAGGAAAAAGGATGAACAAAATGGGCTAAATGAGAAGCTATTCACTGAGAGAATAAGGTTGGGCCTGATCGAGATGGGTGTTGAAAAAACACCCAGATGTACAAGGTAATGGGTAATATGAAGGAAGGGCCCTATTATTGTGACTAATCATGCCATCCACACAGCATCAAGAAAGAGCTGACAAGTAGGACTGGTTGGAATGGGCAAGAAGAAGCCAGTCATCTATGTAAGCATGGAAGTGCAGCCCCAGGATATGAATATGTCGAGGAAAGGGGCAAACCACTCAACAAAAACATATGGAAAGGAAGACCAAAGGGCATGGTGCTAAAAAGGTATACTACCCCACGACGGGCACACTGGAGGGAGTAAAACGGCGAACTACACTACCATGGAAGCTGGGACAGGGTAGGGTTGTGAACAGGACTCGAAACCACACCCGGCTCCAATGGAGACCAATGGGGTAGCTGATGTGAAAAATGGATCACTGTTGAACAGAAGCCACCCGCAACTCCAAGGACACAGTAATCACGTCATACTCGAAACGTCATAAAAATGGGGCCATAAGACGGATCTGCAAAAATATAGCATTGCAACGCAAAATATTCTAAAAAGAAGTGAAAATCAAAATTTCTTCAACCTGCACATGTAAAAGGCTCCAAAAGTACAGGAAGAAATAAGGCACGAACAGGAGATAACGTGCGTTCCATATAATGCTCCATCTCCCCGCGAACAAAGGTCAAGAAATCCCTGGTGGCCAAAAGAGCAGTAACAGACGAGTGATATGCACCTGAAGTGGTAACAGCAAAAATAAGCAAAAAATGCACATCAAACACGGGTAAATCAGATGCTCTCAAATAAAAGTGAAATTAAATAAAATAAAGTTAAACCACTTCAAGGGTAATCAGTGGTCTAAAGAAAGACGTCTGCACACGAGCACTGCCAAGCAAGAAGTGATAGTTCGGTAGTGGTGCATAGAGGGAGACACATAATAGTAGTGTTCTCCTATTGGTGGAGAGTTGACGCATGATGATTTATAAGAGAGATGTATTGGAACTTTAGTTTGCATATAGAAGGCAGCCAAAACAGAAAAAAAACTAATATTGTGAGAGAAGGGAAGGTACCATATTGGAATCTGTATTTTATTAGAAAAAAAAGGTGTCTATACACATATTCTTATTTTTCATAATATTAAATCCATGTACACATTTAGAATAATAAAATCTGTCTACTTGTCAGTGTTTCTTTGTACAATGTCCCATTTTCTGGTTTTAACATTTCACTCCAAATGCACGCCTCTAGCAAAAATTAAATTAAACACAAAAGTTTGTTGCATCCTCAACAAAACTGAAACATAACAATTACGTTTTATTGTGTACAAACAATAGCTTTAAAGTGAAAAATAGTCTAATTCTGTTATGAAAGCATATGCATTGTTTATTTAGTCTGAGACACAATACCTTGGGATTTCCATTTATCAATATTTACTTTCCCTCAAAAGCAAAGATCATATTTTTTTCAAGTGTTTTGGAAAATGAGTATACATTAAAATGCATATGAAAATTTTTATTTCAAGTCCTTTGGGGTTAATTTTTTTATTTATTTTTTCCACTCTATAAGTTACCATACTAAAAATATCTTAAACTTGTATTAATTTTTTGTGTGGACAAAAACCAAACTGTTAAGTGTTAGTTAATGAAAACAAAATTTACATTAAGCAAATGAACTACTTCAACCTTCCAGACCACTGAATTTCCTTGTCTGTCAGTGGAATATAAACTACTCCAATTAGTGAAGTTTTTTTAATTTCTCCATTGGGTAGCTTGTCAATTTGTTCTAACATCTGATTTTCTTTTCCAACAGGTAAGACTAGACGGCCTCCTGGTTTTAGCTGATTCACAAGCTGTTCAAACAAAGAACTGAACTATAACAACAATTATAACAGCAGAAACTATTTAGATTCTAATTACCTCAGTTCATTTTACATTTGAAACAAGATCTTTATCAGTTAAAAGTCATAAATTACGACAAAAACAATCTTAGCAATGTTCATATAACAGTTTTACCAGTTATGGAAACCATTACTTCCTAATATACAAGTATCTCTATCAAAGCATCGTTTATAATATTAGTATTTAATGTCACATGCTTTTATCTTTTATTCCTGCAAGTATATCAATTTTATAATTGAACTTTTCACTTTATTACCTTGCCCTTGTTGTAGATTATTTATGAAAAATTAATTAGTCTATATATCCTTGTTTATTGGGACACTTTCTTTTTATCAAACTAGGTGTTTTCATTTGACATTCCGATTTTAGCAAAATATTTCCATCACCTTTTCATTATAAAAAAAAAAACAATCTCATAACTTATCTCAAACTTACTAACAAATATTTCAATTCTAGATTTCTCTGCAATCCTAATTTCAAAAATACCAATTACTGTAAATTATAACCTTCAGAATTCTTCTAGTAATAACACCTAAAATCTACTTCAATCCAGCAGTTATATCAAAATGTTTAGTAATTCTGTAAATGCTACAATCCTCCATTAAAACACCACAATACTTGTAACTTATAAAACCTACTCTAACTCAAGTGTTTACTGTTAACCCAAATTATTTGCATTAGAGAACTTTCAGATAAAAAACATTAACCACCCATACATACAATAAGCAACAAAAACCACACTCTGTTTTAAAAATAATACATATATTGAAACAAAAGTTTCTACCAATGTCAGATATCAAAAACTAGCCAATCTTTAAACTCCACTTAAAACTTGTATCGTATAACCAATCTTGCACTTAACAGTCACCAACAGGTGGTTAGAAAAAAAGTAATGAAGAACCACACAGAAAGTAATTTCCATGTTCTCTAATTGTTTTATTGGAAAATATACATTAAAATAAAGGTTCAGCTTTATAAAAGAATAAGAAATTATTACACAACATGCATAAAATGAAAAATAACATGTAGAAACTAATATCATATTTTAGTATTTTGTGTGTCCACCCTTTGCAGCTTGTTGTCTTTTTTTTGTATTTTTGAAACCAGTTCCTAACATTCTTTCAGAGATATTCTTATCCATTTCTCAACACACGTATCTTTTAGTTCTGTAATTGATTCTGGTTTCCTTTTGAATAAAACAGTAGCCTTCAAGTCAATCCATAACATCTTGATGAGAATCAAGTCCAGGGACTGAGGTGGCCAATCCATAACTTTGATCTTCTTTTCAGAAGATCAATTGTAGACTTTGCAGAATACTTAGGGTCATTATCCTTCTGGAATATAAACTTCTATCCAATAAGACTTCTAGCACTTAGTAATAAATGAGAGTGCAAAATTTCTTGATATTTTGCAACATTCATTGACTCTTCTACCATACAAAGGTAGCCAGTACTCGAGGAAGAAAGATATTCCCATACCATCACACAACCTCCATTGTATTCAACACTTGTCACAATGAATTTTTCTTTAAATTCTTCTCCTATCATCCTCTAAACACTTGTTTGCTTTCTTAATGAAAAAAAAAAGTTCTAATTTGGATTTTTTGGGCTATAAACTTTCAATGGAAAACTTCAACTGCTTTCTTTTGTGTATTGATTTTAACGTTTTGCAGCTTGATTTTTGCCCATGGACATTCATCTTGTTAAGGTATCTTTGGACTGATAGCTTGTACATTTCTTGATCATCTTTTCTCAATTCTTTTTACAAACTTTGTAGGATTCTTGCTTGGTCTCCCACACATTGAGCTAGTTGCAGTAGTTCCAGTACTGCTTTGTTTGTCAATAATGGTCCATGTAATGCTTCTGAGTAAACAGAGCCTTCCATTTAGTTTTCTGATAGTTTCTTCTTTTCTTTGCTTAGTTGTATTCACTGCCATTTTGAGATCATTTCTGTATTCTTATTACCTACTTATTTATTCTACAATTATTATCAGGTGTTGGTAATAATTAGCAATGAATGGGCTTCATGCAAAATATGTTGATTGCACATATACTTTTTGTGTAAAAGTAGAAATTAATTTTTGCATGTTATTTTCCATTTCATGCATATTGTATGATAATTTATTGCTTTATTATAAAGTTGAATCTCTACTTTAACATATATTTTCCAATAGAACAATTAGAAATGATAGAAGTCACTTTCTTTGTGTTTATTTATTTATTTTTAACTACCTAAATATTTTTGTCAGCGACGATACCTTAAACCAACTCACTCTTAATAATCCTCCCCCAACTTCATACCTTAAACCAACCACACACTTAATAGTCCTTCTCAACTCTATATCTTAACTAACAACAACCTTAACAGTCCTTCTCAACTTTATACCTTAAACTATCCATTACCTTAAGTCCTCCTCATCTTTATATCTTAACTAACAACACCCTTAACTTTATATCTTAAACTAACCAAACCCTTAATCTTTTGCAATGGGTACCCCTGTAAATCCCTTTCTACGCATGTCACTGCGTTACATTCAAAATTTAAATAAACTACTTTACTATCAATGTAATTAACATTATAATGTATGATATAATTCCAAGGTTTATGTTATTTAAGTTTTAATTCCTTTATTTCAAAAGTAACCTTTAAAAAAAATACTTACGCTTCAGTTTTGTTGTCACATGACCCACGAACTATGAAAAATATCAACTTTTGCACTATCTTGACTCAGATAACCCCAGCCTGGTAAATGTATGTCTAGACAATAAGTACATTTACTTGCCCAATTAACAACATATGTTTCAAAGTTCTTTGGTTGAGTTCTGTTGAAACTAGAGATAAATTTTTCCAACCCCTGACAGGTGCCACACCACCTTCTATACTATTTCTTGAGCATTACAAGTCACATGTAGCTACTTGACACATTTGTATATAGTCATTAGTAAGAACTTATTTTACACTATAAGCCAACAGTAGTTATTTTGAAATTGGTGCTCAATTGTTGTCATCAGGTAGATGTAACTGCCGGTAGTATTGTTGGCTGCTTTGTCTATGATAGCACTTACAGTTGTTTCTTTCCTAAATATGTTATAGTTAGAGAGACAGTTAAATTGTATTTAGGTTTTACTTTTATATCTGAGTTAATTATGTGTTATTCATGTTTTAAAATGTATAATTGAAAGATTTAAACATTTTTTAAGTTCATCTCAAACATTGCCCCAGTTCTCAAGGCTTACGATCTTGCACAAATGCGAGATAATTTTGCCGTAGGATTGCACCTCTCTCCCAAAGCCACTGTAGTTTGCCCCAAGGGTGTCACTGATTTGTGTCGAGATGAATAATAAACAGTATAGAACAGAAAAGGAAAATAAAACAATAAAAATTAAGTACATGTGAAAAAAAAAGACCTGAAAATACAAATATCACCAAAAGAAGATCTTTTAACATATTCTCTGCGATGTGCCCCACTGACTTTTAATTATGGACCATGTAACACACCAGTGGGTCACATATTACAAGTGGCTTAACTGAGCTGAGCAATTTAAACATATCATAGTTACCCATATAAATATCAGACACCTGGGTTAATGAAAAAAAAAAGAAATGTGTGGTTGGCACAAGAGTACAAATTATTAATACTACTGGTGGCAACAAACATGTTAAGATAGTCTATGAAAAATTAAAAAGTATGTACATTTTTATTTCTTAATTTTAAACATTTCATTGCACTGTACGTTGATGATAATATCTACAGTTAGTGATATGGTAGAGAAAAATAAGATATAAACATTTACCTTAGAAAGATTTTGATATTCATTTAAGAGGTTCTAGAGATTATGCAAATAAAACTCAAACTGTAAGATGAAGTATTTTTTGTACTTAAAATGAAAACTATTCAGAGTCTGAGTGCAAATAACTACAATAAATAGTTAACATATTTTTAGTAGAAAGATGTAATTAAAACTATATCATTATTTGTGTACAAGATACTTATAATCTTTAATAAAATCTTACCAGTTTTTGTGAGGATACATTAAGAAATCTCAAAGTTACCGTATGTACAGTTGCACACGTATCACTCCCCAGTCCGGTTCCTGCAAATTGCAGGAGACCAATGCAAAAGGATTAATGGGCTTCCTCAATTTCATACCATAACAGTTCTCCTCATTTCTATATCTTAACTAATAGCAGCCTCAACAGTCCTTCTCAATATTATACCGTTAACTAACCATTACTTTAAGCCCTCCTCAACTAACCAAACCCTAAGAGTTCTCTTCAACTTTATATTGTAAACCAACCATACCCTTAATATTCTTTCTTAACTGTATATTATAAACCTATCATACTCTTAACAGTTCTTCAGAAACTATCCCAACTTCATTCCTTAAAACTAATCAGACCCTTCATTCTAACACAACTTTATACCTTAAAACCAACCACGACTACCACACCTACTGTTAATCATACTTGTAATTTACATCAAAAACATGTCTCAAATTTGAGATTACACCTATACCTAGCTCTCTCCCCTCAAATCTTTTAGATTCTACATTAACTCAGAGACATTCACCCTATCCACATGTTCATAACTTACTTTAACCAACTTACTACAGCACCCTCACAAACACACACAGTCATAATCTCAAAACTCAACTTACAAAACAAAAACCACAATCAGAAACCTCCTTATACATGTCAAATTACATCTTAAGTCTTGAAATGTTTAAAAAAAGTATTCCACAAATAACAACATCCTGTCAAATTTCACCTCCTCTGGAACTTCCTTGGCTGCTGCACCAACGTGTATTGCATCATATGGGGCTTCTTCTGGGTAACCTTTCCTTCCATCACCAACTGAAATTGTAAATAAACATTCTGAAGTGTTCTTGCCTATTACAATTGTCAATAACACTATATCTATCTACAGGGCCATCTTAAGAATATTTGAGGCCCACGGGCAAAGCAATATACTAGGGTCCCTTAACCCCCCCACATTACAATTAAGTTTTTCAACTGGAAAATTTGTGGCATTTCATTGCAGAAAATTGCTTTATAATTGGTTGAAACTTCAAAATGTTTAGGCGAGAGTCTCTAGCACTGAACTAATCAATCATGAAGAGAGAAATGGTTAGATGGTTTGTTGTTAAGCACAAAGCTATACAACAGACTATCTGTGCTGTGTCCATCACGGGTACCAAAACCCTATTTTTAGCGTTAAGAACCTTCAGATTTACCAGTGAGCCACTGGAGCATGAAGAAAGACAAACAGACTATTCTGAGGATGTTGCTTTCAATGCACATGAGGAAAAGCAGATTCAACTGCTGCTGTCCCATTGTGCTGTGAAGATGATTCTTTGCAAGTTTCAACCTGGAAAATGATTGCTCCCCAGTACAGGTGGTCACCATCATGCACATAAATATTCTGAATGCGATTTCAACATTGGGAAACACAGATTTCAACTTATCTGAAATGAGTTTGCTGTATATGTCTGGAAGAGTCTTGCATTCTTCATCGTGGACAATGTAGTGCTTGAATTGCTTGCATTCATTGTAATCAAGATCTTCATGATAAGCATTAGCCAATTTTTCACACTTTTGACTACACTCATTACAGTCAATTGTTTTTAACTGACTGAAAAAGGAAAACAGATTTCCAATATTTTCGTAGGAAGGTATGTTTCCACCTTGAATTTTTCATTTTCGTGGAGAAGTATCTGTTTCGCTGATCCATCATAATTGGTAAGATGCACACTTTGCTTTCTTGCACATTTGTCTCCATTGCTATATTTCGAATCTGGACACCTGCTTTTAGCCTTCGCTTCATACTCACTGAATTTGTCTCTCATTTCCTGAAGATAGGCTTTCAGAGACTTGAGGAGATCACTGGCAAAAAAAATATGTTCAAATCTTTTGACTGCAAAATTTTACTTGTTTTGTTCACTCTTTCCAGAAAGTCATTCCAAAGAATTGTCAAAAAGATAATCTCTAGCTTCTCCATTTTCTTGCTCAATCCTTCTGCCTCGCATCTTGTGTTCCACTCGTGATCAGCATCAACTGCAAGGGCATCCAATGCACCCTGAATTTTCTCTAAACCTCCATGAAGAGCAGTGACAACATCGAAATGTGCTGACCATCTCGTGTCAGAGCGACAATTGACCACAATACGATTCTTTCCCAAGGATGACGTCAGAACATTCCAGCGATGTGTGGAAGCTGAGAAAAAGGAATACAAACGCTGAACAATTTCAAAGAAGGAGATGATCTGTGGACCACACTCTGCCGCTTTTACTCCCACCAAGTTCAGACTGTGTTCAGCACAAGGAATATAGATAGCAAATTCATTTAGTTCACGGATTCGTGCTTGCAATCCAGTGTAGCATCCTGACATATTTGAGGCATTGTCATAAGACTGACCACAGCAGTTTGATAACGGAATGTTGTTCTCTTGCAGGAACTCCACAACCGTGTCTGCTAAATTCTTCGCCCCGTGAGAAAAGATGGGGATGAATTTGAGGAAATGTTCCCCCGGCTCACTTCCACGAATGTACTGGACGGTAAATGTCAGTTAATCAATATGCAAGATGTCTGGAGTGGAATCAACACTTACTGAATAATACTTTGACTCTTTGATTTCTTCCAGAATTGCACAAAATACCTGTTGTCCTATTATTTCAATAAATTGTTCACAAATGTTTGTTGATAGATATGATGGGTTCCCCTTTCCAGCATTTCTGTACACTTTTAAATGTTCTTCCAAAAAAGGGTCAAATTCACTCAATAGTTCTAGAATGCCAAGAAAGTTTCCATTTTTTGAGGAGCCAGTAGTTTGATTCTCCCCACAAAATGCCAAACTTCTGGAGGCAAGAAAGCGGATAACAGAAACCACACACTTTATGCCAGTACTCCTTTTGTGAACGAAGCTGATTTAGCAATGCAGAATCCACACAATCACTTTCTTTGTGCTGAATCGAATATTCCAACAGGTACCTCACCAGGTGAGGACAGTAATTTAAAAAATAAATGCCTAGTAACAGCACTGCATTTAGGTGTGGTCATGCATATTCACCTTTATCATGAATTCAAGGAAGGGTGTAGCCAGCAATTTTCTTTGGGGTTGCCAATTCTTCGAGGGTTTCTGGTTTGGGGAAAAATACAAATGAGGAAACATTTATGTCGCCTTGGCTGCACCGCACATGCGTACAACAGACTGCTTCCCTGGTGGAGTCCAGGGGCAAAGTCCTGTTATGGGTCCAGGAAGCTCCTCAAATGTTATGAATTGAAAGCCAAAAGCTTGCCAAAAATTGACCCATTATGTCCTGAGCTTTAACCCAGGCCTATACTGAATATTATATGATTTACAAATTAATTTTTTATAAATATTTGTGTACAGAAGTCATAATGACAATTGTACATTATTTTAAAGCTTATGACTTAAGCTTTCTATAAATATCAATTTCACACTAATTTGCATGATATTTGTATGCAAATTAGGTGATTTTTTATAGTGGTGGTGTTTTTCATGAAAATTTGTTTTTTGGCTTGATAAAGTTGAATGAAATTCACTCTTCAGGCCTAACATGATGTGGCATGAACAATTATTCACTTATTTAGTAGTTATGTGGTGTCATTTGAGCATATTTTGATCAACAAAACCGTAAATGACTCAGTGTGTAAACAAGTGGGTAAGCCTAAGCTCCATTTACTGTACAAACATATGTTAGGCAAACGAGCCTAACATTAGAATGCTTTGAACAGACTAGAGTATCAGTTTTTTATTTTATTTTTGATTTAACTTCATAAACATTAATATTATTATAAGAAATTGTTTTTTTACTTGGCTGGACAGTACGGTACCCAAACAAGTAACAACTAAAATTTCAATGATATTTACCGTATTTTCTGGCTGATCTTGAACCATGCCATGGGGGGAAATTTCGGGTTGTTGAAAAACTTTCGTATTTTTGCTAATAATTAAGCCATGGAGTAATAACACTGGCTGAAGTGGCACTATTTGTTTATTATATATTAGCTGCATACTCTGAGCTGTTTGAGAGTTCATTCAACTTTTAACAACTCTTGAACATTTGCATTAGGACTGCTTGTATTGTATTACATGTATATAAAAATGCAAAAACACAAAAAGTGTTGCTGTGCCAGCAAGGTAAGGAGGCCCTGATTTCACATTAACGCCATTGCTATTTAATAATATGAACCTTAATCTTTATTTTTCAAATTGAATCTCGGGGCCCCTGCCCAGTGTGCCCAAGCGATAAGACGGCCCTGTCTGTCTAGCAAATAATTTGGCAATAAGCCTTAAAACTTAATATCTATTTTACATCACTTGTTTTGTAGTAAATAAAATGCATGAAAATTACCAGAAATATTCAATTTATTATTACTGTTTAGTTTATAGATTGATAGTTACATTGAAGAGAAGGCACTGTTTAAAAATGTATGAAAGGAATTTATAGAATATGATACACACTGTCATGTAATACAGTGATTCTTACTTTTTAGCAGTAATTAGCTTTATACTGCTGTTTTACATTTGTTATTTATATTTCACTAATGAAAAAACTTAGTTATGTATCGATTGTAAGCACTGGGTTACTAACTAACACACACATGATTAATGTCTACAATGACAATTCTTCAACCAAACTGAAGAGTTACTGTATATTATTCTGTAATTTCCAACTGTTTGCCCACCTAAGTCTTCATGAAATAATAGTTATGCTAGTACTTCTCTAATTAATTGCTCCAGTGAGAGTTTCAATACCATGATCCTTTGCAGATTACTGTGATCATTGAAGTTATAAACTTAAATAAAACTTAAAATGTTAGATGTTACTGGTGTACTGAAAAAACAAAACAAAAAAGGTTAGTATTCCTTTTCTAATAACTTAATCCTTTAGGCCTGTCTTCAGTATTCCATCTAAAAAAAAATGTCATTAATAGACCATCTTTCATGGGAAAACACAACAAACTGGTACACTCCTTTCTAACACAAACTTAAATAATATTCCAGAAATGGCATATAATTAGCAATGAATTTGGGTATAAAATAAACCAGTACAAATAAACATTTAGATATTATGTATACCGACCAACTTTCTATATAGAAAAAATCTTATTCAGTAAATGCAAAGAATATTTCAGAAAGTGTAGAAGTCCTGTTAGAGAGGTCTAGGGGATGTTGCCCCTGGAAAAGTTTTTAAAATTGAAGTGCTTTTGGAGCATTTTAGGAGAAAAATAAAGTGGATAAAAAACACAATACACTCATAATAATAATAAAATATATAGTTTTGATGTCTTATTACTGGATTTCTATTTCAATTTGTATGACTTGATAGTAATCACAGTGGCACCAACTCTTTGGAGCATATCTTATAATTATATAAACCCATGATGCTGATGACTTCTGGTGTTTATGTTTAATCAGAACATCTGCAATTGTCAACAAAATGGCTAAGCCATTGTTTATTTTAATTTGTTGCATATTGTGAGTTCAGTATACAAACTAAGTAGAAACAGAATTTTGTATTTTAAAAAAAATTTAAATGAAGTTTAACAAATATTTATTGTAAAAATAATGGAAATGAATGACCAAAAATAAAAAATTAACTAGTACAAATGGTAATTAGGAAAGTGGTAGTAAAAATTGAAAATTATATCCAGAATTCAAACCAATTGTAAAAAATATTTTAAAGGTGTTAACTACCATTCAACTCTTGTTATTTGTATAAAATAACTTCCATACACATTTACAAACATAAGTTAAACATCACAGTATAATGGACTATCGTGATTTAGCAATTTGTAATATATTTCTATTCTCCCACTGCTGCAAGGGGTATATCATAATTATCAGTGAGTATATTATCAGTAATGGTTCCATATGCACAGCCAATAATAAAATATTTTTCACCTTATATAAAAACCTCTAGTTCTTTTAATATTTTCAGCTTGCTTCACCTCAATATAATAAAGACATCTTCCTGCACCCTATAGGCAACATTATATGACACACGATCACTTATTTGCCAATTCATGTTTGTGAGTTGGGTAAGAACAAGATATTGGGATCAACCCTACCATGGCCCACCTATTAGTAATTGAGTCAGCTAAGTTGACGTCAAAAACAGAAAGAAAATTAATGAGTTCCTTTCTGCAGTCAATTTTAAAAGAATCATTTATCCAAACAAAACTTTTAAACCACCATGAATTGAATCAATTACAACATTTCCTTCTTGTTTTTTACATTGCAACATTCTTAACAGATAAAAACTGTCATATTACCTCCATGTAAAATTGCATCAAAACCAATCATTAAAAGCAGATTATAACTACTTTTAGCTTGGTGACTGAATTAATTTTACATCAGTGAAATAAGTTGCTAATTGAATTAATTCATTAATTTTACCTCATTAAGTTAGACTGGTGACTGAAATAATTCATTAGTTGGAAAGTCTGGAGACTGAACTACTCCATAACATTTTAAGTATGGAGATTGTTATAACTTATATAAATTATTTTTTTTATACTAGGATAACTTAGGTGACTGAATTCATTTAATATTTTATACTGGTGAGATAAGTATACTCACAAAATTAGTTCTCAATTACTTTTTTTTAATTAGCAAGATAGTTGTGGTGATAGAAATAACACACTTATTTTTCACTACTAGGAGGATAGATTTATGTGAATGTACTTCATTATATCGAAAATGTACTTCCAATAATGCTTACCTACTTTCACTCTCTCACTCTTCCTCCCCACTATGAGCCAATGTTAGAGACTGCTGATTGAGTCAGTCTTGAAAAAGTGATAACATTATCTGAATGAGGTGCTTATATACAGTATCGAGAGAGAGGGTGCATTGATGTAGGTGGAGAATGTCACAAGATTGCCAAGAGCAATTAAGTGACGAATAAAAGACTAGAGCAAGAGAGAAAAAATCAGACCAATGCTTAGATAAGCAAAGAAAGGAAACACTGGCAGTTGAGTAATAGGTGTAGTGTGAGAAGAGGTAAATATTATTGGAAATACATTTTTGATTTAAGAAAATGTTAACTTGCCTTACACAGTAAGTTATCTACAAACTTATGGTTTAGTTTTTTTACATATGGAAAAACTAAGAAAGAAACAACTTAGTGAAGGAGTTTTTATTTCTAAAAAGTAACACTAATTGAAATTGGTTGCCAGATTATGTCTTGTGTAAATTTAAGAAAATGTTAACTTCCAAAACATACTTATTTCATCTCACACTACAGCTAGACTCCCATATTGATAAGGTGGAGGAGCTGATGAGAGCATTATCCGTACAGAAAGCATCTGCATAGATCATGGGCATGCCAATAGAAGATTGGCACTCTAATGGGGGAAACGCATTACATCCAGAACAGGCATGCTCTTCCCCCGGAACTTAATTGATGTACTGTAGGTGGAATATCACATGATCTATCATCATTATTGGCCAAGCTTTAACCAGATAGCCGAGGTTCCACTGCTTGGGGGTGGGAATTATAGGGCCATGGTCCCTATATCCAATGTTTGTGGCTGGGGCAATTGGACTGCAATATATATATATATATATATACATATATATATATATACTTGTGAATGATGTGTTTCGAGCTACCAAAATCACGACAAGAAGGTAAGCAACACCAAAGTGGACAAACCTTCTCCACAACCTGAAGAGTCCAAAAGGCAACACCTCAAACTCGGAATGTCAGGATCAGGTATGCCATATTCAACCTGAGGAAGCAGAACTCATTTGGACTGGAATTATGAGCATCCATCTTCACTTTTCAACCGAGTGAGCAAGGTAAATTCTTCTTGTCTCCAGAATTATGGGAAGGATGTGGAACAAATTGTGCTCAACCAAGGACCCAGGATGAGACCACTCTGCATTCAGAATTACAAGGAGACAATATGAATAATGTACTGAACCAATATTGATATAAAAAAAAAAGGCCAAGCTCAAACCAACGAGATAGTCGAGCATAATATCTGAACTGGTATTATGAGTAGGCTCCCACATGGGCTACCAACATCTGGGGAAAAAAATCCACGGACCTGGGCAGGAGGGCCCCCAACTTCGCCCTCTTCTTCAAGAATGGAGGAATTCACTTGAACACTCTGGGGGAAGAACCTCTGTCCACCACCTCTGTGACTGAAAACCAGATGTGGCAAGGATTCCCTATCTCCACTAGTAAAATCTGGAGAGTGAGGCGCATTGGGGAGTCCTGAGGAACAGTGCAATAGGTGAACCAAGTTTCCTAAACTTTTAAAAGCAAACTGACCCCGATTTATTCAATCTAATGATCA
>NW_013668066.1:0-23588 GCF_000517525.1 Limulus polyphemus | reverse complement strand
CCAACTTCGCCCTCTTCTTCAAGAATGGAGGAATTCACTTGAACACTCTGGGGGAAGAACCTCTGTGACTGAAAACCAGATGTGGCAAGGATTCCCTATCTCCACTAGTAAAATCTGGAGGGTGAGGCGCATTGGGGAGTCCTGAGGAACAGTGCAATAGGTGAACCAAGTTTCCTAAACTTTTAAAAACAAACTGACCCCGATTTATTCAATCTAATGATCAGCAGGGAAGGGCAGGTTCTCCTTGTGCTTTACTCATGATAGTCCATGAGTGACAGTCCAGCATAGTACAGTAATACCACCCAGTCAGCCTCAAGGTGGTCTTATGGAATACCTCATTTCTACAAAGCCTGTTGCAACCTAGATAAAGTATACTGAATTAGTGGTTGCTGGTGCAAAATTGGTTTGATAAAAACACACCTGAGTGGACAACACTCACCTCAGAGTGGGATCCTGTGAAAATGAGGAAGGGACCTTGAAAGTTAAATAATAGACAAGAGTAGCAATGAAAATACTCACCCCTCTGTATAACCTTGCAGATGTGGTTAAAATAGCTATAGGGGTTATTCAAAAACCCTCAGACAAAGATAGTGTCAGATCATGCAAATAATGTGAGATATTGGGGGAGGTATATATACCAGCCCACATAATAATCTCCAGTGAGCAATTCAACTGGGTCACTAAGGACACAGAAATGTGACAAATCTGTTGAGATATGACTCGCAAAGTCTCCTCGCCTTTAAACGAAAGCCAAGAATAAGTGATATGGATCAGTTTCATACCCACCTCGTCAATGTAACTGGGGGTAAATCCTGGGAAACTGAATGATCCCAATGAAAAAAGTCATTGTCTGGCATCTCTAAAGGCATTATTAGCACAGGCAACAAAACCATCAAGACCCTCATTGGACATAACAAATGATTGAGATTAGATCAGTCACAGAAGTGGGAAATAGTAATGAAATGAATTGGTGAAAAGGATTTATCCCCTTCCCTGCCTGCCAGTGTTTTAGGGAAGAACCGGTCTGAAGACATAGGTAGAATCAGTGCAAACCACTCCTACTGTAGGTCTGCAGCAATGAAAAATAAATCTTCAGAGAAAGGTGACACATGGCACATGAGATTAAAGTCTCAAACGGGTGTTGAGATAGGGCATGTAATGTCACTTTAATATACCAGTTACATAACTGAAATGATCCAGGAAGCTGGAGAGTACTGGAGACTCAAATAATTTTTATCTCAAGTCTCAAAAGGTAGTCTATAAGGTCATCTTATACAAGGCAATATGGAAGATGCAAAACCCTTGTCAAAGAGCCAGGTAAAAACAAAAAAAGTCATGGTTGGTATTTCTGATTGAAGTTGGTTCAACCTCCTCTCAATACACCATTGCCGATATGTGTGCCATTTCCATTGACAAATGTCCATCATGGGACTAAGCAAAGACTGAGACAGATACATGGCAACCTTAGAAATTAAACCCCAATGCCATGCAAAGAATTGCATAACCTCCATGCCTGAAGTTTGAGCTTCTGGATAGCCAGGTGTATGATGTCAGGTCATGTTTGCCTCCACAGAGATGGCCAAAGAGGAAGTGGAAGAGGTAGGCACTCCTAAAGGTACCACAGGAGGGTTTACCTGCAAATCTTATGCTATCAACAGGACCCAACAAAGGTTGAAACAAATCAAAGTTAGTACCTTGGGTAACATAAAAATCGGTGGGAATGTCTACAGTTGTAATCCTATCCCATCCTGATGGAATTCGTCTATTTCCAAAGCCTGAGGGTGTAGTACAAGAGACCAAATTGCCAGTAGTTCGGGGGTTCAAATGAGTGACCAACCCACCAATCACCAGAGTTTCAAAATGAGAGTTAATCCAACAGAAAAACATTGCAATACAGCATATATTCTGTCAAGAAAATCTGTTTGGGTGGAGACAATTGATCTGCCACTAAAGTCATCACTCGTGGAACATGGCAAGCTAGTAGGTTGATACAATAGGATTGGGTCTAAAAAAACTAAAAAAGAACATCCAAGGATCGAAAACAAAGAGCCATGAACCAAGTGCCCCCCTTGATGAGATGAGAAATGAAAGACACCACCGTTAAATTGTCGGAGTGAAGCCTGATGATTTTCCTCTTAATAAGCCCAGACTATGAGACATCATCTTTTGAACAGCAAGAAGGTAGAAAACATTGTCTATGGAAGTCTCATCATCTGTGCGTAGACCCCGGAATTCCTGACTGTTGAGATATGCATCCCATCCCTAAAGCAAGACATCCATGAAGAGATGGATCTCTGGACGAGGTGGTGGCAGAGAAACCCATATGTTAGTATTGTTCCAATCTAACCACCCCTCGAGATTGAGAGAATGATCCTGAATAAGGAAATTGGGGAATCCAGTGAATTGCTATTCATGATCCATTGTTCACATAGAGACCACTGAAGTATCTCTTGTGCACTTGTCACAAAGGAATGAGGGATTCGATTGATGTCTACATTCCCCCCAAAAAAGAAAGAATCATCTGTGCAGTGGGAGAAGGAGAGATGAAAAAAAAGAGTTGGACTGCCTGTTCCATAACTCAGAGCCAGATGGAAGTCAGCTGAGCTTGACTGAGATACGTGATGAAAAATTACCCAGAATGATGATATATTGTGTTGGAGTGAGAATATATGAGTCAGTTTTGATAATGAAGATTGTTTTGCTTTTTTCTGAGAGTAGAATCTGGGTGTGACATTCTGCCAATTGATCAGATGATGCCAACAGTAACCAGACATCCATGGAATGTTGTGTGCACAGGCTTAGGGAAAGGAGGTGATGTGAAAAACTTGTATGAATTGGCAGAACAGATATGATGCCAATGCTAATATGAAGGTCAGAGCCCTGAACTGCAGCACCTAACCCTTGTGCACAAAACACATATAGTGGTGGTATGCCACCACTATGGAAATATGCAGATAAGAATCAAGTGATATCTAACTTGGACATCCACAATCCTCATAAAAAATGCCAACTTAGAGTGAGAAATGATACACTTATGAACCTTGGAGGATCAAGGAAATTGATATAGATGAGAAAGATCAATGACTGGAACCCTTAGATATGGACAGAATCTATTATGGATACCAATGGACCGAGGGCCTGATGTCGGGGATCTGAACCCTTGAATAGGGGAGGAACTATGACTCCTGTAGGAGCTGACAATTGACCCAATGTGCATGCTAACAATGGTCCCAACTCATCATCAAATGGATGTGGTGATCCTGAGAGTCTTCTAACAAAGTTTAGAGGGTTTAGAGAGTTGTTATCTATACAGGTTAAATACAGACTTTGCTCTAGAACCCCAAATTTCCAGGAGCAGATGTATTCTTTGCGAGTAGGAATATGCTTCCACCTGGCAGTAGTAAGCTAAATCACGTAGTTCCGACAACCGTGGCGGACAAGGCATAGCTGTCCCTTCACGTAACTGAACAGTAAACCTCCCCCGCATGAACCACAATATCAATGGATGTAGGTAGGACTAAGTGCTCATTCCCAGACCTTTCATCTATCAAGGAAGGTGAAGACTCAAAAGCAACTGGAAAAAACCCAAACATAACACTCAATGGACCAACTGTAGAAAAAGAGCCCAAGGCAGCTGATTGCAATGTGGCCTCTTGAGAAGCCAACAGAATAAAGTAAGATGCAAGAAAAGGCGAATATAAACTCTCTCCAGAATGTTCAGAATCACAGAGACTTTATTTGCCTCCATGCCGGAAATAATAATTCAGGAATTCATGCCATATATCGGCTTGCCAAACAAAAAAAAATATTATTTTTATGAAAATCAACTAGGTAACATGAAGAATGATCAAAGTATCTCTAACGATCATAGTACAGAGAAAACCGTTAATGAACACTTTGTCAAGAAAAGGTGATATTACCTGAATGAGGTGCTTATATACAGTATCAGGATGGAGGGCACATTGACGTAGGTGGAGAGCATCACATGACAGATATCACCAAGGGCAATTAAGTGAGAAATAAAAGACTGGAGCAAGCAAGAAAAATTCAGACCAATGCTTAGATGGGCAAAGGAAGGAAAGTTTGACAGTCTCGTAATAGCTATAGTGTGAGAGGATGAAATGTTATTTTGGAATTAGATGTTACTTTATGTGCACCAAATTTTAATAAGCTCTTGCCTTACAAGTTCCCACATTTTTGATGTGTTATAATTTCATAGTTTAAAACTTGTGAAAACTGTTCTTCTGCTATGTTTAAGTGAAGAACTTAAAAGCTACTTATTGCTTTGTCACATGAGAAACAATAAATTACCTTGCATTTATTCAGAACTAACATTTCAATCTACGAATAAATATTTTGGAAAACAAAAACGTTTACAACAGTCACAATTCCAAAGTGCTGTTAAATAACAATTGAATAGTGACAGTGTACAATATTGAATGATAGACAGAGCAATGCATAAGTAGGTTAAAACAAAAAATAAGAATACTGTAACAGAATTTTTTTTTCTACTAGTATTTTATTTATTTAAAAATAAATAAATATGTGCTATTAGTGAACAAGCAAAACTCAAATGAGAATCATTAATTTTTTTCTTATCCTGAGCAATTGGGCAAACATTAATGTCCAGTATTGTTAAAATAGTTTCTTTAATATCCAAATAAAAACTTTCAAAATGTAAAAAATGCAACAACATGATTTACTATTTGTATTTCTATCATGAAAATGTTCGGTATGCATTAATAATCATATGTTATAAAAATCACTGGATACCTATCAATTAATAAAAGAGAAGAGAGAAAGAAAACAAATCTGTTGGTTGAAGCAACTCCTCCAAATATTATAAAATGCTAAAAATATTTTAAGATTGCATATCTTTAAAATAGCTTGTTTTTCACTCTATTAAAACCTACATAAATTTCTGCAGTACTTAATTGAACATGCACTTACCAATCAATTTGATATTTCCAGATTCAATTAAACCAGGTTGATCTTTATTAATGTTGGCAATGGACAAGTTCACTAGCTCATCAATATGGTCAATTCCAACAGCTAAACCACTCTCTCCAACCTAAAGCACAAGTTTTCCGAGGTCTTAGGAGATCTATTGAATGCTTGATAAAAAATAATTTACTATTACAAGTATCAGGGCTAATTGTTTTAACTTCTGAATTTACTCACTCATAATGTAGCTATTTATAATGTAGCAACAAAAATAAAACTTATCAAAAATTAAACATCTACACAACTGTAAATCTACATTATTTTTTAGTTACCAAAAGTGCTTTTCTACAGATGAATTTTGGTGGTAGAAAATGTATTCTACAAGTGATTATTAGCAGACTAAAGGTATTGTGTGATATAAATATAGAAAAGAAAGTACATAGTTCTGTGTATTTATTTACATATCTTTGACAACAGAGATTCAGTGAAAATATTTTTTACCCATGGCATGCGTTTCATAGAAATTAAAGAATACAACTGAAAAAAGTATAGTACAATCTTTCTGTGTCTCTTGATTAAACTATACTTTGTCGTATATTTGGAAATGTGTGAGAATTGTGCATTTTTGTACTATGGTAAGAAAAATTGTATTACAAGTTTTAATTTCATAATTTCTTTATGTTAGAATATCTTGTAGTCCAATGAATACACTAAAGAATAGACTGTGTACAAAGTATATACCATTAAGAGAAGGATGAGTTCCACAAAATGCCAACTTGATTATGAAGTATTCTAATGCACTACAAGAGACTTTTATAGACATTATTCCCAAAGATACATGTAATTTTTCTAGCAGATTTCAACATTTAAGATCGTATAAAGCTGGGCATCTTAAAAAAGTTCCAAATAATGTAAAATTATGGGTTAAAAAATATCTTCTTCATCTATACTAAACAAACAAATTCTGCTGATTGTAAAAACCTCATAATTGTATATGGACATAAAATACATTGAGGCTAGACAAATACAAAGCATATAAGTTACATCAAGATGTACAGCAGCATCTAATTTGTGTATTTTATTATGAAGCAGTCAGTCACATATCTCCTAAACAAAATTTTTGAAAAGAGTAACAAAAGGGCTATTATTGAACTCTTAGAATCAGTGCTTAAAGACTCTGAAAAATCAGTTAAAAACAAGTTCTGATGGGAATGGTTACAGAAAAAGATGACTGTGAACATTATTAAAGATAAAGCAAGCATAGTTATTTCCAAATGTATCTGAAAATGCATTTTAGGGTGTAAAAAAATGCTTAAAATTAGTTCACTCTATAAGACCCTGTTTTTGTTAAAAGAATATTGAAATTGTTGGTGTGAACTCAGAGAAGAGCTACAAAGAGAACTTCAGATTTGGAGGGATTGTCATATGGAGATAAGACTGTAATCTAGTCCAGATTATATTTTAATAAAACCTCTGCTAAAAGTAAAACTAGAAGATAGTGGAAAAACTCGTACATAGCTCTAGTTAAGGATGGTTGGACTATGTTACAGTAGAAACTGCAACACTAAAGGAGTTTAAGATGAAATTGTATGAGTATTTTAAGAGATTGTGATAGACATAGGATAAGTTTATGTAGTTTGTAGTTGATTAGCAAAAGAAAATGGGATAGCCCAAATAGTCCCTTCTTATCCTTGAAAATGAAATTCTAAAAACTTGTTTACTAACTTTCAATTTATGTAAGCTTTTGTGTTTACAAAATACTCAAACTCTACACTGTAAAATGTTTTTTTACCATCAATGCCATACAAGCTGTAAGGTAACCACTTCCTGAACCTACATCCAATGCTTTTGCACCATCATAGAGATGTCTTTTGAGCAAATCTAAGACATAAGCATGCTGGAAAAAAGAAAAAGTCATTATCACTAGAATGTGAAGTTAGAAATTATATATACACATACACAGAAGTCTGTAACCATGTTTTAGATAATTAATCTCTAAATCAATTAAAACATAAAAATTAACATTAGTGATAGCTCTCTTACATTCCATTTTTCTTATAAAATTCTGTTCAAGTACAAATAGAGCCATCAAAATAGCACTTAATACCTAAATTCATTAGCTCCCTTTTATCTTTTTATTCATAGCTCAAATCATTTTAACTCATTCAAAGGCTTAGGCCATGTAGTTGCCACTGGATTTTAAAAGCTTTAATAAGGCAGTGGCAGCTGTATTGCCATCCCCTAAAAAGGACGTATAAATAAAAGAAAGTATAGAGTAATGCTTTTTTTTTTCTGGCAGAACTCATCCAAAACTACTTAGTTCAATTTCTAAAACCTTTTTTCGTTTTTCTGCCCATTAAAGGGTTAAAACTAAATATGGTTGAAGTTTATATACTATATATTAAAAAAAAGAAAAAGAGAGAGTATATATTTCACACATTTCCATTATAAGACTTAGTCTCTTTGCATTATATTCATTACTAGTTGCATCTCCAAATATTAATATGATTGCTCTCTTGTAACCATTTGGAAAACTTTGATACATTTTCTAGTATTAGAAACAAACATTATGCATGTAATTACTCTGTACTTGGTACCATCAAATTGTTCTGAAATACACTAGACCAAATATATTTGTTTGGCTAAGATCAATCCCTAAAAATATTAAAGCAGTTTACACAATAGTCCTGTGATAATGTCAACATGTTTTGGTAATGATAACACAATGAACTTTCCAATGGTTGTTGCATCTTTTTATTAGCCTCCATACTCACCATGTAAGGAGCACTTATTGTAGCAGCATAGCCAATCCCTTGTGGAGAATCTTTGTAGGGATTATGTTTACAGTAGTTTCCTCTGTCTACTGTTTTCATGACCTGTTCAACTTTTTCACTCTGTATTATACAATGACCTGAAAATAAAGAAAGTTATAATTTTCCTATACTAAAATGATCAGTGCTGCCCTCTATATGCAATTTTTTTTTAACATGCCACAAGTCTTTTTTCTCCCCTCCATAGGAATTAACTAATTACAATGCATCTCGCATGCAAATCATTATGAATCAATCCTCCGCCATTTTGAGTGCAACATACTCTCATTACATACGTGACTCCCTCTACTCAGTGCTACCTAACTACCACTTCAAGGTTTTGACAGAAATGAAAGCACCAGTTCTTTATTGGGATGAAGGGTGAGAAGTATGAGAGGAGGAGTACCTGTCGGAAATACATTTTCAGTATAGAAAAATTATAACTTCCAATACGGTACATTACCTCTTCTCATATAAATGAGTTCATGAGACCAGAGGAAATCTAGTACCCCCTGACTCATGAACAGGGCACATGTGAATATGATAAATTGATAGATCGACCTGGGAACCCGACATCTGGTATTGAAAAGATGTCTACATAATGTAAACCATCTACCTCAAAAGTGAAATTGATCGAAACTATCTCAAGCACATTAAAATCCTTGGAATAAGAAACATTGAAGGATAGGGGATGGAATAGAACCATAACAATCCATATAAATGAAGGAGGAATAGACATTTGTAATACATGTGTGGGGATTTATGTTGATTGGTTCTACTCTAAATCCAAAACCCGGCCACTTGGAACCAACATCCACATGGTGGTAGGTTGAGGGATCACAATCAAATGGGTGAACTGCAATTTTGACATCTCACTCCCATTTGTATTTATGTTTCATATTGGAGGATATTACGTCATTTAGACCAGCAGAACACCACCGCCCTACTCTCAACTGCCAAAGGACAATGCGCAAAACTGATAAACCATCCCATGATGAACAAACCAAAGATATGGTCATATGCAAGTAAGTATTCATGACATCCACAAACCTGGAGAAAAACCCACCTAAGGGTGAGAAATGATTTCATGGTAAAACAGGGTACACTGAGAAATTGACTGAGGGGGGGATAAATCTATTACAGAATGCCAGTCTCCAGTTTTCTGGATACAACAAACAAGCTAGAGAAAGATGATGAACACATCTGATGGCCTGTTGAGACAAAAGATCTTGTACTGCCTTTGACAGATGTTGGCAGATGATAGGATTCCAAGGTACAGAGAAGGAAATGGATACCTGAGACAAAAGAGGGGGGAGAAATTGATCTATGGCAAAAAATCCCCAAAGGGGAACAAATTCATCAAGCTCCCACAGGACCGGAACCCACTGAGTAGTTATCAGTACTGTTGGCACCATGCCCATCTATGTCAAATAAAATGAAAAGATGAGAAACCCCTGTAGCTCTGGATACAACTGTGGTAACCAATAGTGTAACGTAAGTGAAATTATAACTGATTGTATTGTAACAACAGAGCAGAGGAGAATAATTCATCTTATCAATTGCATTCTAACATAACTGAACCTGCCCGAGTAGACTTTGATGAAAAGGGATGATTATTTAAAGCTCTGGTTACAACTGTGCAGCAAACATTTGTATATATGTTTGACTTGTTTTAATATATTATTTTAAAACAAGTGGCCTGTGAGCTGTTTGTTTATTGTTGAAATTTATTGCCAACAAGTCACTGACACCTCCTTTAAAAAATCCTGTCCATATATAAAAACCTGAAACTACTGGACCCGATCCAACAGAACAGCCACCTATACAGGTCGGCAGTGAACAATCGTATGCCATGAAGGCATGACCCAAGAGGAAAGAAGAGGTAAGAAAGATGAAGGCTGTGGCCATAACACAAGAACGAGAGGCTGGAGAGGAGAGGGAAGTATGCAAACAGGCAAATACCACTCTCAACTACAAAGAGTCAGGAAAACCAAAAAAAATCATTTGTCATAAAAGAGACCATACATAAATCCCGCAAGGAGGTAGGGGGAGATGCACATGAGCTAACATAGCATCCCGAAATAAGAGGTTCCAAAAACAGAGGAGCCAAGTGTGGAAGGAAAGGGCCAAAGAGGACAAGCACACCAGCGTGCAGAAGAGGAGGGAATGGGCATCCACCGAAAACACTTCAAGAGAACAACAGATAGCCTCAGAAAAACAATGTATGGAAGAAAGGTAACAACAGAGAGATGTCAGAGTCATGTGACAATGGGAAAATTGTGCTTGTGAAAATGTAGAGAAGTATCAGGGTCCAACCTCTAAATTGGAAGGAATGTATCCAAGTATTGAGTATCCAGAAAAGGATACACCAAACAATGGTAAGTCAAAGCATGAGCCTCTGCCACTTATGGGGGACACAGTATGTTGACCCCCAAATGCAATGACTGGGCAAAATGCTCAGGGTGGACCCCAATGTCAGGTGAGGGAGAAAGGATACAGTATTTTGGTGGTAGGTGCCTCTGTCAAAAGGGAAGGAGATAGATTGTAAGACACGAGTGACAAAGACAAAACATAACATACCTGTGAAACAAACTCCAGTAATGGAGAAAAAGGTTGTGGTGCATCCACAGTTTGAGAATGAGACTGCATGGCAAAGAAAAGGGGGAGGGAAAAGGCTATCCAAATCCTTGTCATCCTGTTCTGATTCCCCCAAGAAGGGGAGAATTAGTTGATGGTCAGGAGACCCATTGGCCTGCATGAAGAAAGACATCTCACATTGCACAAGAGCCAAAATATCCTCAGTCAATAACACTGGACCTGAAGTTATAGTGTTAGGTTGTTGGCCACTAATGTGTCTGAAGCTGTAGTAGAAGTGACATGGAACTGTGAATTCATAAGTCATTCACAGAAATTATTCAAATGAAATTCTTTTGCAAGACACTAGAAACAAATTCCAAGTTGTTTTTCAAATCCAAGCACAAAAATGTAAAAAAATGTATAAAGAAATTTTTGAAGTCTCAGATTTTTTGAAGTTCAAAAACGTAGTACATAAAAAAAAAAAAAAAAATAAAGGTGAGCAAAACGACTGATTATTGTTGTGCCAAACTAGAGAAATGAAGATTGGGTCTGACTGCACATAGAGAGTCACATACACTAGGAGGATGTGTTGCACTCCTATTGGTGGAGGGTTGTTGCATGCTTATTGGCATGCTACAACACAGCCATACCATGTGGAGATTAGTGGGTGTATGAAGACCTGTGGCGAGTGAGAATTTTGCACATATAGAGGGCACTACAAATTGAGAAAAGCTGTTTTGTGAGAGGAGGTAAATTGTTGTATTGGAATAATAAGTTGTCTATGCATTGTCAGTCCACTTTGAGGAATGGTCATTTCAGATCTGTTTATGAAAGTCACAAAATGCTCAGAAATTGCAAAAATTAATACTAATCATTCAAAAAGCCATTCAATAAGAAATGTCAGCTGGGTCAGTTCCACAATGTCAAAAAAAACTTTTGGGTCAGTTCCATGTTAATAAAAAAACATTTAAATATAACTTAAAAGAATGATGAAGCTTTGTTTTGAGTGAGAAGGTAAAAAAAAAAAAAATCAGAAAAAGAATAAGTGTGTAAACCTAATCCATGCAAGAGTGCTTTGAAACTCTTATCTTTCTTATGAAGACATAACATTTGATGGACAACAAGGGTCTCTTGGCTGTCCCATTAATTTCATCAAACACCCATTTGCCTATATTCATCCCTAACACCCCAAGTGCTCATAAAGTTCTCTCTTAAACTTTCCCAATCCTTTTAAAGCCCTACTACTCTTACCAATAAATATTATCTTATATTTCCTTTATAATTTTCGAACATTTGAATCACATCCCAACCCTTCTTTTCTCCAGACAAAAAAATTGAAGGACCAAAATGTGTCCTCACATGACAGTCTTTTCATTCCAGGTGTCATCCTAGTAGCCTTCCTTTCAATTATAAGTATATAAATGTTGGGGGCCCAGTTACTTGTTATGCAGGGGGGGAGGGGGCATCTTTTGTAGTTACACTACTGCATCTTCTGAACCCTTTCCAACTATTTAATGTTCTTCCTAAAGTATACAGCACAAGACTAAAAATATTCTAAATGAGGCCTTACCAGAAAGGCATACAAATGAAATGATAGCCTTCTTCGACTTATATTAAACATTTCTGTAGATAAAACCCAAAATCCTATTTGCTTTTCTATTGGCAGCAACACACTGCCTGGGTGGTGCTTAAGAGACTGATTGACCCAAACACCAAAGTCATTTTCTTCCATAACACTATTGAGTTCATTTCCATCAAAGTGGCAATTACAGTTTAAATTAAAGTAGCCCACATGCCATCTATTTTCCCACTTCACTCTGTAAAATAATAGCATTGTCATTACTATCAACTTAACCAATTTGTTGACCATTCCCTTATCAATATTGCTAATGTACATTAAAAAGTGTTGGGTGCTCCGATATATTCCACTTGCAACTCCAATCCAGTTTGACTGAACTCCATTTATTACAACTCTTTGTTTCCACTCTTCTAATCAACTTTTAATCCATTGGGCTAACTTATCCACCTCATCCAAAGATAATTTTCTTTTCTATTCTTTTATGTGATACTTTATCAAAAGCCTTCCAAAAATCCAAAGTATACTAAATCCACACCTTTACCCTCATCAACATTAAGGGTGACATCTTTGAAAATCAAGAAACAAGATTTTCCCTGTGTGAAATTGTAAACTTTGTTGTGGCTTTGAAAACATCTTTAATCAACCTCTTCAAAACTTTTATCACTAAGAAATAACACTAATTGGCTCATAATTATTTGGACAATGCTTATCATTTTCCTTAAAAATAGGTGTAACATTAGTCAGCTTCCATTCTTCTGGCCATTAATCATAAAACATTTTGGTAAGGGCTTACTTATGCATTTCTTAGCCTATTTTGACTCAGATGGATGCAATCAACCTTGAGGGCAGTTTTGCTGCACCATTGAATTAACAAATTATGGAAAATGAACTAGTAATCATTCTTCCACACATAAAAAACTTCAGATTTGGAATTTATTCAATTTTATTTGTTTTTTGAGCTTAATACAACACTCATATCCCTCTAGAAGGAAAGTAAAAATAGTTTTGAACAAAACAGCACTAATTTAAACCTTGTAATTGCAATACAAGTGTAGTTTTATCATTTTTGAGCCAATCATTATTGACAAGTCTTCATTGTCATGGTGTTATGTAATTGCCTATACCCCAGCTATGAGAAGACATAGGTTAGTTATCTATATAATGAAAAGTCCTTTTGTTCTTTTACATTAGACCTTATCAGCCAAAGTAACTGCTTGAATTGGCAGAGGGTAGAGACTGAAAGAAATGTAAAAAAATAAATATATATATCCATACATAAATATGTAAATGAATACAAAATGGGTTTAAAAGTTATTACATATATTAAATGAAACCTACTGATTAACAAAAAGTCTGCTTGTTTATAATTTTGGTATGGCAAAAAATTTATTTTTACTGTACACTAGTGATCAAAAGCATAGTAGAGTTGTTTTTCAACTTAAAACAATGATAAAATTTAAAATTTTGGAAAAAGAAAAAATATATAGAAAATTTTTACAAGAATGTAAGAAGATGTAAAAATCAGTAATTGAAATCTACAACAATGGTAAATACAATAATGAAATCACTTTGAACTTTCAAAGCTGCAAAGTTATACAAATATCACATAAAAATATTATATTTTGGAGAAGCTAAATAATCTGTACAAAATTAATGTCAAGTTTGAAATTATTTCATTCAATATTTTTTTTTAAAATGCAATCATATAAACCATACAACAGGTATGCCGAATCAACACACCAACACATTTTAAGAGTTAATACCCTTGAAAACATTTTATTTGGCCCAGGAGCCTTATCATTTTTAAAACTTCCCAATTTTTCTTTAACAGTTTCATGGCTGATATTACATTTGTTTACATCTATCATATTTCCACTAATAATTTCTCAGAATCTGGAATACTGTACACACCTTCTATAGTGAAAAACTAAAGTTTAGCAACTCAACCATTTCTGCATCCTTCAAACGCCCAATTCCAATTATAACATTATGATTACCTTTTATATATTTAAAGAAATCCTTACTGTTAGTTTTAACATTTTTAGTTTACCTTTTTCATTTTGTTGATTTTCTATATAAATCCTCTTAGTCTTCTATCTTAGAAGCTAAATTAAATGCTTTAAAATTGTTATATTTATCTCTAATTTTCTCTCTAACACTTCTAGTGAGACACATTTTTTTCCTTCTGTGGAACATACTTATCTTGAATACCTAAGTTATTCTTAAAACCTCCCACATCTGGCTTTTAAACATCTATATACAACAAATCCATACCCTTTACATCATCCAGATAATTACCATCTGTGAGATTATGATTGAATGCCTCTAAGTCAGAATCATGCCTACCTACTGCAATGATACCATTCATACCCCCCTACATTTGGGTAGTTGACCACACCAAAGAATCTGTTTTATGAGATTATAAGTAGGTCACTAGGACTGACTGCTAGGCTTAAGTTAAAATGCAAGAATGAGCAGACTGGCTGGTTAAACTTGGGGATTAGTTTAACAGGAAAAGGAAGATTTTTTGGAATCAATGGTGCTCACTTAAATAGGGCTTGTTTGCAAAGGCTATTAACTGAGCTACAACAACAACAACTTTAAATTAGGACTAGACAGTGGTGAGAGGCAGGACAAATCAAATGAAACAATTTAGAGAAAAGTGTAGTGGAGAAGTAATGTTAACTATAACTCTGAATTTACTAAGTGTATCTTTACAAAAGGAAGCAAGTTTTTATTAAATGGTAAAGGGCTGTTGTACACACACAAAAGTGTGTTATTAAAGTATATATATTCATGATATGTCTGTGAAATGACTACATCAGTCTGACTGACAAGTCAGAATGCAAGATGATGTTCATGGAAAACATAAAAATACTTTTGCCAATTGTATAGTTTGAATATTGCATTTGTGAAACCTCTAGTGTGTCCAAAGTGCATATTTTCAGTATCCCTGTATATAGTTTCTCTATCACAAACTGTTGCTAAATCACCAAATCAGCAATGTAGAGTAATATGAATAGTTGATAATTCAACATCAAATACATAATATCACTACGTTGAATGGCGTACTGTAGAAGGTTGTGGCATGCACACTTTAATCCTCACTTGTACACACAGGTTTAATAAGGATAGAACAGTAAACAAATTGGAAAAAGCAAATTATCATATAAAATGTGATTTACATCCTGTTAAAGTTGAGGATAATGAACCTAACAGCAAGGAAATTGAATCGATTTGGACTTCTGTTAGTGAATATGGAGGAAGAATGCTTTTAGTTGAAATTTATTACAGACCACCTGATCAAATTATAGAAAAAACTACAGAGTGAGCTTACGATTCCAATTGTTAATACTATCATAATTCTGGGGAATTTTAATTTCAGTCATACAACTTGGAAAATGTTAATGTCAAACTGATAGGAAGATAGATATTTAGAAGCAGTTCAAGGTGATTTTCTTTACCAATTTGTCAGGGAATATACAAATAACAAAACTATTTTAGATTTCTTGTTAACTTCTAATGCAGAAATGGTTGAGAGGGTGGAGATTGTGGAGCATCTGGGTAAAAATGATCATTGCTGAAATAGGTTTAATGTTTTACTGCATTTGGTGATTAGAAATAATGAGATTTTAGACACAAGTTTCAAAAAAAGCAAATTTTGAGGGAAAGCAAGAAGAATTATTTGTTGCGAATTGGCGACTAAATTCACTGAAAGCACTAATCAAACATAGAAAATTCTAAAATAAATTTCTAAATATTCCAGATAGACTTGTTTCTCATAGTAAAAACAAAGATGGTTACAAGTAAAAACCAGGTTGGCTCACAAGAGCATAAAGGATAAAATTAAAGAAAATCATTATAAATCTAAGAAGTTTAAACTGATTGCTGTGATGGAGACTGAGTATTAACTATCAAAAGATTTGGTCAAACAGGACATTTGGAAGTTGAAATGGGTATATGACAAAAAAGGTTGGCTGAAGATTTAAAAATTAACAACCACCCTTTTTCAACTTTCTTTTGATCTTTAATACCCATTCTTTAAATCATTAATTAAGGGTGAGTCAAATATTAAGATGGAAGGAGGGGCCTTAAGGAATGATAATTTTAATATTTCCCATAGAATACTAAACATCAGGAACAATGCTAACATCCTCTTTTGTAAAATAATCAGTTAACTTTGTGGAAGATATGATGAGTTAATATATAAGAAAACCTTCAATGTAAAATTTTGTTTTCCTCAGAAAATTCACTTTATCAAACCTATAAAACTATAGCCCCTGAAGTGAAGTTTTTCACTTACTTTTCAGATTCATAACCATCTCTACGTTGTCTTTGCAATTGGATTTCCATGCTTCTGGTTTTCTGAAGATGAAAGTAGGTATATAAAACAAAATTATCATAAGAAAAAGCTTAAAGTTGCAATTAAAAAAATTTTAATTAAGCCATTTATTATGAATAATATCATTATTCAAAGTATGGTTGAAATTACAAGAGAGACAGGAGATAAATTTGATACATTTCATAGTCAAATTAATGAAATAAGGTAAATTTTATATGTCAGTACCAAGATAATCAGGAATAGAAGTAATTGAGTTTTAAAGAGGGTATGGAGAAACGGATCCTTTGGCTATAGCAGTTTTCAGTTTTTTTTTTATCATCACTGAAAGTGATGTTGGTAAAGCTAAAGATGACTTGGTCGGGGAAGATTTTGCTGTGAGCTCTGTTACTTGAACATCTCTTTAAGTGATAGTAAAAAAACTGCATTAGCCAAATAATTTAATTTCTCCATACCTTCTTTAAAACTCAATTATGCCAATGAAATAAAGTTTTTTCATTTGATATAATTTTATTACGATAGTTTCTTCTATTCTTAGTTAAATAACATGAACTAAGTAGGTTAAGAAATGTTTACGATTTCTGTTACATGTCATAGTTAATATAGTGAAATACTAGTTTGTAGCTGAAGATAAATGAGCAGCAAACCAATTTGATTTTTTTTCTGTTCAATCTTTTTTGAAACATTTCTCACTGATGATACTCCAGGGTGGTATAAAAACTAAAAAAATATTTATGAAAATAGCTGATAGAATATTGTAAAAAACTAACAAAAAACATGTAGTTTGTGCCAATAGTAATCAGAAAAGTTTATGGTGGAAATTTCAAATTATTTGTATAAGAAACAGTACTTAAGTTATTATAACTCCAAGAGTTCTTGGTATAAATTAAGATTCTTGGAAGATTATTCGATAAATTCCAAAGAAAAAATTGCCAGAAAGCTAAACAAGTACAATTAGACAGTTTCATAATTTATAGATGTAAAATAAATGTACTGCTGTATTATATAACTTCTATGTTCTACTGTTATGATATTTTTGTTGTTGTTACTATACAGTATTTTTTTGGAAGATAAAATATGTAATACCATTAATATTAGTCACTAGCCTGTTAAACAAGATTAGTCTCACTTAAAACACAACACTGAAGAAAAGAAGACCATCCTGACCAAGAAGATCACCCATAAAGAAACAACTCCAAAATTAACATAATCTTTCAAATTCAAAAAATTTTCCAAGAAAAACTTAAAGGAATTCAAACTACTAACTCACACAACACACCACAAAATCTGGCTAGCCATTGCTAAAGTTAAAAACTATACCAACAAATTATTCTTAATAACTAGGCTGGATCTAAGTTTGTTCAGTTCCTAACACTTAGGATTTCATTTCCAATCTTATCTTTTCCCCAGTCCAACAAATCTCCCATAAGCAGTTTATTCATGCCCCCTGAGAATTTTAAACACCTGAACATAATACTTCAAATGAGGCCTTATCAAAATTTCATACAAAATTATAATTTCTTAACTCCTAAGCTCAAACTTTCTGATCATATCCCCAAACCTTATATTCTTTCTGGACCACTTCTACTTCTAAAGCATTCAGCCAAAACCAGCTTTTCAAAATTGAAACAAATTTTTCACAGATTAACCTACCAACTAAGACTATTAAATTATGGAAATATTTGTGCACAGAATCAGCATTCAATAGGATCAAAATTCTTACTGCTTATAGCTTAAAGTACTCTACATTACTTATCAAAATCCTTCTACCTAGAAATCTGTTTTAAGTGTTCTGATAAGCAACATCATACATTCAAAAAAGAAAATATCCTATGGAAGTATTGTTTATTTACTGAATATTGCGCAAATATTCTCCAGGGTTATTTGTGCTAACCATCCCAACTTTTGAAGTAATAGACTAGAGGGTAGGCTGCTATTCAACACCACCCACCGCCAACTCTTAGGTAACTCTTTTACCAACGAATAGTGGGATTGATCATAACTTTATAACGCCCCCACAGATGAAAAGCATGATCAGAAACGGGATTCATACCCATGACCCGCAGATTGCAACTACAATTCGAGTGCCCTAACCAGCATCAGGCCATTTCGGGCTACTTATCAAAAAGAGTTCAACATAATATTTTTTAAGCTACTATTATATAACTTTCTGACAATGAAGGTTAACCTGGATATAAAAAAATAAAGAATGCAATGCTCCTAAGTTAACTGAACTTGATAATATCGAGTATTAGGCTTAATATATTGCTATATTATTAATAATAATATTACTAGTACTAAGCCTATTTAAGTCTTAAAAATTTGAAATTGTTCAACACAAAAGATAAATAATACTCTTTATTAATGGTCATAATAAATCATACGTCACCATCTGATTATACTAAAATTGAGTGTTAAATAAATGTATAAAAATTAATAAATATTTATAAACAATAAGCATCTACCGTTCCGATGTCGTCGGCAAAGGAGACGCCATAAGAACGTTTTTATTTTTCTTTTCGTAGTTCAATAATGTGAACGTGCGCCAGACAACTAGAGGGTTGTTATAATTACTCCTATTTTTAAAGGGCGTGATAAGGGTTGTTTAAAGGTAACTTGTTCTAGTTCTGTAGTGGAAAAAATTATCGTTAGTCTGATGAGCAAATATTTATAAAACCATTTAGTGAAATATGATGTAATTATAAAAGAAGGCTAACATCGAGTCCTCCCGGTGGGACAGCCGCAAGTTTCCAGGCTTGTATTGTTTAAATCCAGAGTACGATTCCCTGCGGTAAACAGAGCACAGATTGCTCATTGGGTTGCTTTTCGCTAATAACAACAGCTAACATGGATTTACCATAGGGGAATTTTGACGTACTAATATGTTTTCGCCCCGCCCCACTCCCATATCTCAGCAGTAAGTGGGATGAGCTAAAATTGAGCACACATAACCCATAGTGTAGCTTCGTGCTTAACAATAAACAAACAAAACTTTATTTTATTCAAGAATATTAGGTTATCTGGACGATGTGGGTTTGGTGTACTTAAATTTTCAAAACACTTTTAAAAAGGTGCTACACGAAAGGTTAGTTAGAAAATCACAGGGGAATGGGGAAATAATAGATAACTAATTTGTAAAGAAGCTGAATAGAAGAAAATAACGGAGTGAAGTTGATGGGGTCTACTTCACAAACTGGACCCTTGTTACTGTTACGTCTCTGTGTTCGTTTGTTAATTTTCCGTAGAAATTCTTCCCGAGGAACTTCAGCGATACAAGTCCTTTCTTAAATAAAACTATTTCATTCTTTCTCAATTCAACTTTGCAATACACTTTAATTTCCACAGTCACTTTAAACACACGCTATAATTCACAATGATTTACGCACTTACTTACGGTCACTACCGCGCTTGACTAAATTGTCCGTCTCTATTTCTGCCTGCTGTTCAATTCCGATTAATTAATCTCACGTTAACCGGCGCACTTATATACAGGAATAGAGGGCGCCTAGCACATACTGGATTATTCTGATGTTCCCCGATCTGTCGAGAATATCATGACGTGTTACCAGAGGCACGTGACTACCGCTGTCGTAACATCACTAATGGGGTGCCTCAGGGGGTAAAATACTTGCATGTGCCTTTATTTTTTCTTATTTACATGAATGTTATTAAAACATAATTAATAAATCTAGTAATTCGCTAATGACAAACTCTTGTGATTTTCTTGGCAGATTTAAGATGCTGAGGTATTAACAAAATTTCTTGAATTAGTTGGTAAGTTGAACAGATATTTGGTAGTGACCTTTAATTATAGTAAGTGCAACGTAATGCATATGGGTTATCATAATTTGGATGAAGCATTTAATAAAGGTGGGAAAACACTCATTAACATGACTGAAGAAAAGGATTTTAAGCATAATGATGGATAAGTCAAATAAACCATGGAAGAAATGCTCTGTTTCTAATAGTAAAGCTTATAGAATTTTAATGCTGTCTGTTTGTTTCAGCTCAAAGTCACACAATGGGCTATCAGTACTCTGTTCACTATGGTAACTCGAGCCCTGGATTTTAGCATTGTAAGTCTATAATGTATGGTATAGGCCTGTACTGCAGTATCATTGTCTAAGAAAGGATATTGGCTTATTTGAACTGGTTAAAAAGATGGCTACTAAGATGATTCTGGGGTTGGAAGGATTATTTTATAGGGTTAAGATCTTTTAACTTATTTTGTCTTGAGAGAGGAAGAAAAAAAGATAATTAAAGAGTTGATCTCACTGAAGTTTCAAGATTATCTATTGGATCCATGGGATAAAGGTCTCTGATTTTTGTGCTATATAAGGAAGGTAATAGGACGAGAAGGTATAAATTTAGGATTTGGAAAAAGAGACTAAGCTCTATGGCAGTTTTATTTTTTAACATTGTGATTTACTTATAGGGTGGATTGCTGTCAGAAGCAATGGAAGCCGATATTCTAGAAAAGCTTAAGTAGGGAATCGACAATTTTCTAGAAGATAAAGTGTGGGCTTACATTTTTACTTTTCTCAAGGATTGGTGTACAAGGAGAGCCTTCAAGGACCAAATGGTCCCTTTTCCATATGTTATGTTGTCATCATTTCAAGCACTTTGAAGCCAAGTGATCCTGTCCAAGTCAATGTTATGTTTACTGTAGTTAACAGATGATTTAAAATTGCATACTACAAACATATATAATTGTTTATGAGCAATAAGGTAATTTTACTATAAGATATGCTCGAAAAATTTTTGTTTTAGAATTTTGCGCAAAATTTTGGTCGGGTTGTTGTTAAGCGCAAAACTACACAATGGGATATTTGATCCTTGACCTTCTTTTGGAAAACCTTTGATACACCTGTTGCTTTATCTACTTAAATCTCTCAGTTTCCCTTCTGAACTCCAAGGAATTAATAGCTGCACGATTCTGGTCAATTCCAATATTTCCCATAGGATGCTCAGGGTAAGGAATATCGCTAATAATCTCTGTTTTAAAAACATAAGAGAAGAAAACCTATAAAAGCTCAGTCATACCACTGTCCTCAACAATAACCTTGACATCAGACAAAATTAAAAAATCATACAAATTGAAATCAACAATTAACAGCTTCATCTGTTATTGGTACAAAAGATGTCAGATGCTTCTTAAATGCTGGTGTATATATATATATAAGTAAGAAATCTTACAACAGGAAGATAATCAATCACTGTTGCCACTGGTATTAGGTTTATCTACAAAATCAAAGGTTTTGGATAGAACTCAGCTTAATATGTAAGCTTCTCTTTATCCAGCAACATTCGGTAACAAGTGAAAATTCTTGAATTTATCAATGCTTCATCTTATGGCTTCTTCAAAGACGAAGACATCCTGTTCAACACAAGCCCAGTCAGTAGGGTGTCTACTTCTTCAGAAAGTCGTAAGGTGAAACGTTTAGTAATTAAAGAATTTTCAGTGAATACTGAATGTTCCCTTCATAAAACATGTTTTAAATTCAATGTGCACTATGTTAACTGAATTATTCAGGATCCAGCAACATTACCAAGAGTAGTTATCCCTGCACTTGCCAATCACGCTACCAGAGTGTGTCACATGTGTGTCGACCTCAGATAATGGAGAGACAATGATGTAACCAGAAACGATGACATCGTAGTTCCACAAGGTGTCACCAGAGGGCGTTGTTACTATGAGTTGATGTCACCAGACATGATGACGTGGAACAGAGGGCGCTTTGCTTGACCACTGTGATGCCAGAAACAATGACATCCTTGACATGGATCAATGTCTCTCAACATGTAATCAGTGGCTAGATTTAATTATGATCTACTAGCAACACCGTCACTATATGTATACAACACTTCAATAATTCATTAGTTTTATTCTTAATCATACTTTTACCTTTCCTGACCTTATCGTCCTAAAAAGGACAACTTATTTAACATCCACTCTTACGACAATCTTGCTGTTTCACTAGTTTGTCTTTATCATTATAACTATGATCTTGACCAAAATATTTTATTTTACACATGTTTCTTTATAGATTTAATAAACATAAGTTTTACAAGTAAGGATAGGGTTGAACAGGATTGCATACAGATTTCAACTTACATATGATTGCATACATTTTACAAAGATGTTTCTATACTTCTGTAGTACAGCATGCAGGTTTCAACACGTCTCATCTTATTTTTCATTTACTTGTGTTTCTATAGCACGATAGTGTTACTGATACATTTAATTTACTGCTGAACTTTTTTAACCTTGCCTAATGTTTTTATAAATATTGAACAAGATAGCCAATCACGTTTGTATGATTTAGTAAACATTTATCTTACAGATTATAGATTTTAGTTTCTATATTTGAGCATACTTTTACATTTTTCTGACCTTTTATATGTAAATTACTTATCTTAGTCAAAAAGATGCTTATCTAACATGCAAATATACGATAATCTTATTGTTTCACTAGTTTCATTTTACGTTATCCAGATAACCATGGTTTTGACAAAATATTTCAATGTATTGTTTCTTACGATAAAGAACAAGAAAAAACACAATCGATTTCGGTTTAACATACTGATTATAGTTTTAGTTTCTATGCTTAAGCATACTTTTTTTTACAGTTATTGTCCTGAAAAGGACGCTTATTTAAATATGCACTTTCACAAGTTTCTCTTTATCCATATAACTATGTTCTTGAAAAAATATGTCATTCCACTTATGCATTTTACTTAAGGCAGACAATGTCCTGTAGGACACCTCCTGTTTCACTTTCTCAAGTCAATGAGACAACTACTAAAACATACATATTATCCATTACTTGAATGAGGCAGGTATTATAACCAATAATTTACTTTAAATACTTTACAGTCCTGAATAGGACGCTTATTTTGCTACGACTAAATATAATAAATGAAAGACTTACTGTTTACCCATACATTTTTTATAGAATATTCATTTGACGACTAAAATTTCTTCTTCAATAGACTTTGAGACAGTCTGACATCAAATACACTGTTTGTTAGGAGGTCGTCACGTGGTCATTCATACAAACAGTGTGGTCAGCAACGTCAAGACTACTGCTAAGCTCGATAAACTTTGACTGTTAGGAAATACAAAAGTCATAACATAGTTACACACAAATACTGACAGTGTTACTAAGAGTAGCGTTTCTATAAATGGAGGATGATGAGCTCATTGTCTCAACGTGCTGATAATGTCTAGATTTAATTACATATAAACATATTATTGATTTAGCATAATAAAGGTTATAGACACAATATTTCTTTTTAACACATTATTAATTTTCTCGCAATAAAGATTTTGCAAACT
>NW_013668065.1:169859-184488 GCF_000517525.1 Limulus polyphemus | reverse complement strand
CAAACAAACAAACAAACAAAACTTAGCATGTGTGTATATCTTAATACTCCTCAGTTTCTTTGTGTGGATCTTAGTGTTACTTAGTATCTGTGTGGATTTTAATGTTAATTAACGTAATCACGAATGTTCTCGTTAAATATGTATTGAGTGAACATTCACATGTCATTTTGAGCTAACATACATTTTTCTGACATGTGAAATAAATATCCAACACGGTTCTCACATAAAATATTTTTAATAGACTCTTTGCCAGATATAATGTTCGATGTGACAAATGTTAGGTTTACTTGACAGACTTTTACAACAAGTACCAGAGACCCCTACCAAAATGTTTTCTTAACAAACTATTAATGTACTGTAGAAAAGACATACACGAAGAGGGGGGGGGAGATCATGTATGATCTCGATATCTCAATATTTTTGTGATTCGTTGCTTTGACCCTCTAGGCGAAATAATAAATAAGTAACAGAGTCTCTTTGGTAACAAGTAGTTGGACTTTCATACCATTAATGAATTAATGACCAACTATGACCAACTACTTTCATACCATTATGATCAACTACTTTCATACCTTAATGGTATGATTCAGTACCATTTTTTTTACACTTTCTAATTTTGTTTATTGTCTTTGTAATAGAGCGGCTACAACTGGATGAATGTTCCTACCATAACCCATACGAAAATCCATAGTTCCAGCATTGTGAAAATTATGGTATTATTGAAACCGATACATCTCTAACCCCCAAAATTAACACATATTGATGTATTTAAATCACGGGAAATTAAACTTCGCCTCTTTTTTTTACTGAAAAGTAATAATTGTGGCTTATCTCTAGGACGAATTATTATAGAATAAGTATGTCACACTTGTTCACTTATTACCCAGCATTTGACGGTTAAAATTAGAGAAACTTTAAATTCGTGTATTTATGAGCGCTACATCACTTTCCTTACTACTTCAGGTTCCATTTTTAAATTTACATGTTACACTTAGTGGCTTTTCTCGACACGAAAATTGGTTTACGCTTATGAAACGTAGGGTGAGCTTTAATAGCTATGTTAAAACTGTTGAAAATGTAAGATTGTAATAAAGATTTTAGTTTTAATATATTTTTGTATTGTTTGCTCAGTAAAACAATATATCAAAACTTTTGTTAGTTTTGATATATTGTTTTACTGTTTGTTAGTTTTGATATATTGTTTTACTGTTTGTTAGTTTTGATATATTGTTTTACTGTTGGTTAGTTTTGATATATTGTTTTACTGTTGGTTATTTTTAATATATTTTTGTACTGTTTGTTATTTTTGATATATTGTTTTACTGTTTGTTAGTTTTGATATATCGTTTTACTGTTTGTTAGTTTTAATATATTTTTGTATTGTTTGTTAGTTTTGATATATTGTTTTACTGTTTGTTAGTTTCTTTTTAATTTCGCGCAAAGCTACTCGAAGGAATTAGCCGTCCCTAATATAGACGTGATAGACTAGATAGAAGACAGCTAGTGAACAATACCCACCGCCAACTCTTGGGCTACTCTTATACTAACGAAAATTAGGATTGAACATCACATTATTACGCCCCAATGGCTGAAAGGGTGAACATGTTCGGTGACGGTATTCTAAAAAATTTTGAACTATTGATCAGAGAGACAGCAGCACGCGCCGCCGTAAGGGCTTTGTCCAGCTATGACCCGAAAATACACTTTACTATCATTATTATAATATACCTACGGCTGAAAGTTCAAAGCTTGTTCAGTGACATTGTGACACGAACCTTGGACATTCAGATCTGCATCTCAGCGTACTAATTAATCTCTAAGCCAAGCTCAGACTCAAACATTTACTTAAGTCAAGCAATGATTACATATAAATATATATTTTTTCGTATTATATTTGTATTTAAAAGATATGTTGTTTGTTTAATCAGTGGACTCGTATAGACAAAGAGTACTACTATAAGATAGAGTTTGTTTGTTCAATAGAACCCGGATATTCAAACAATGAGTAAATAATACAAGATAAACAGTTTGTTCATTCAGTGGGACCTGGATATTCAAACAATGAGTAAATAATACAAGATAAACAGTTTGTTTGTTCAATAGAACCTGGATATTCAAACAATGGGTAAATAATACAAGATAAACAGTTTGTTTGTTCAATGGGACCCGGATATTCAAACAATGGGTAAATAATACAAGATAAACCGTTTGTTCATTCAGTGGGACCTGGATATTCAAACAATGAGTAAATAATACAAGATAAACAGTTTGTTTGTTCAATAGAACCCGGATATTCAAACAATGGGTAATAATACAAGTTAAACAGTTTGTTCATTCAGTGGGACCTGGATATTCAAACAATGAGTAATAATACAAGATAAACAGTTTGTTTGTTCAATAGAACCCGGATATTCAAACAATGGGTAATAATACAAGATAAACAGCTTGTTTGTTCAATAGAACCCGGATATTCAAACAATGGGTAATAATACAAGTTAAACAGTTTGTCCATTCAGTGGGACCCGTATATTCATTGCTTAAGACAGAAACTTCGGCTTGACTTGATAGTAGAGCCTAGACTCATCAATCAATCGTTGTTTTCATTAATTACGTTTCAATAGTTAATCAGTTGATCTCCACTGATACATTCAGCCAACATGGTTTATGACAAGTTGAAAAAATGTCAGTACTAATTTTTGTAATCGTGATACCCGTAGTAGCAGGATCATGATTGGATGGGACAAATAGTAGAGGACTTGAGATGAAATTTGATTCGTTTATTCAAAACGTGGGTTTTCTCTGTAAGCTAGCTACGTTTTCATTCGTTCGTTTCACTGAAGTGCTTTTGATGCATATTCGAAACAGAGTCGTACTCAGAGAAATCTCTGTTTTTTCCTTCAGGTTCTCTGATTACCTCATTAATCTGTACAATCTATTTACAGATGGTCCAGCCAACGTGAAGGTCAACATTTAATTTGTACAATCTCTTTACAGATGGTCCAGCCAACGTGAAGGTCAACATTTAATCTGTACAATCTCTTTACAGATGGTCCAGCCAACGTGAAGGTCAACATTTAATTTGTACAATATCTTTACAGATGGTCCAGCCAACGTGAAGGTCAACATTTAATTTGTACAATCTCTTTACAGATGGTCCAGCCAACGTGAAGGTCAACATTTACATTCGGAGCATCAGCAAAATTGACGATGTTGTTATGGTAAGTTCTCTTTCTCCCCAACTAACCTGTTGGTTTCTTGACGTTGGATGTTATATTTTATTCTTCTGAATTTGAAACTCCACATGAGACGTACACTTACATCTTTCGGTAAAAATAAAAGCAAGTTTTTAAAGACTAAGTATCGTATCTGTTAGTACATTGTGCAACTACTGGTCGCTTGATGGCGCTGCTTGGCTTCAGCTTCGACGTATAACAACTAGTTACTCATATGGATTTGTGCACGTCTTTCACTCAATACAACGAAATTCTGATCAACTATCCTGACCTTTACAAGTCACCAACCCGATATTTTCCCTTTAGATTATGTGAGTAGACCACATATACATCTTATGACGAAATGTTGTCTTTCCCTGTAAAGCAAATTTCATCTATTTATCATAGGTGTATATCCAACTTCTATCTAAATTTAAATAAAATGTTTTTTTTTCGAGTCATATAGCCCCCCTCTCCCCAGTGACTCAATGGTAAGTCTGCAGGCTTACGATGCTAAAAATCGGGTTTCGATACCCGTGGTTGGCAGGGCATAAATAGAGAATTGTGTAGCTTTGCAGTTAATAAAAACCAACCAATAAACCAAACTTTAAAATTGGAACAAATATATTTTTATACACGTCCTACGTTTATGAAGGATTTATTTTATTTTTTTTCGCGTGTAGTTTTAAATCTCACTTTTGTATTTTATTTGAAGTTCTTTAGTAATCGAAAGATCGGTCGTGTTACCTTCCTGGTTTTCTGGATTAGTTCACATGGAATGTATATTACCTAAAGACTGGTTGATTATTTGTTATAGTTACTGTTGACTCAAAACACTTTTTATACTTTTGTTCTATACTCTCTACACCAGAATCGGATTGAAAATACATTTTAATTTAATGAACACATTTGTTGTTATATTGACCTTTAAGAATATATATATGTATGTAAATATATTAGTAGTTGACTTGTGTGTTGAAGCGATGGTTTTTCTAGAGATTTTCAACAGTGATTCAAAATATAATAAATAAAGTGGTAATTTTCTGCGGTTATGCTACAAGCAGTGTATAAAAAAACATTTTTAAACATTAATAGTAATTTATTTCCCATCAACGGCCTGTATTATGTTGAAAGTTACTGGATTTCAGTGTAAGGTGAACCCTAACTTGGCAGTTCCTGGGTTTTCAGTGTAAGGTGAACCCTAACTTGGCAGTTCCTGGGTTTTCAGTGTAAGGTGAACCTAGCTTGGCAGTTCCTGAGTTTTCAGTGTAAGGTGAACCCTAAATTGACAGTTCCTGGGTTTTCAGTGTAAGGTGAACCGTAAATTGAAAGTTCACGGGTTTTCAGTGTAAGGTGAACCGTAAATTGGAAGTTCCCGGGTTTTCAGTGTAAGGTGAACCCTAAATTGACAGTTCCTGGGTTTTCAGTGTAAGGTGAGTCCTAAATTGACAGTTCCTGGATTTTCAGTGTAAGGTGAGCCCTAAATTGACAGTTCCTGGATTTTCAGTGTAAGGTGAGCCCTAAATTGGCAGTTCCTGGGTTTTCAGTGTAAGATGAGCCGTAAATTGACAGTTCCCGGGTTTTCAATGTAAGGTGAACCCTAACTTGCAGCTCCTGGATTTTCAATGTAAGGTGAACCTAGCTTGCAGCTCCTGGATTTTCAGTGTATAGTGAACCGTAATTTAGCGGCTCTCGGGATTTCAGTGGACAGTGAACTTGAATTTAGAAGCTCCCTGGTTTTACTGGAGTGTTAACCCTAACTCAATAAATCCCAGGTTTTTAGTGGATGATGAATCTTAACTAAGATATACTTTATTATTCCGTTAATTTCACTAACAGTATCGTTAGAATGTTTAATACATCAATTTTTTTTTAATTTTATTCTTTATTATTATACTTTTATTATAGAGAATTTTAGCATTGCTAGCTTAATATATGAATTTAGGACTAACCTAAATCTAAGATGGACGAAGGTTGTGAGCTATTATTTGGATTACGGCCGAAAATATCGTTAACATCCAGGGTACTCATATGATGAAACAATTCATTCTAATCTTTATAAATAAAAACGTAAGAAACGTATATTTAATTAGCTATACTCAATACTAGGTTGATTTTTGTTTTAGCTCTAAGTACGTAACTTGCCCTGATTGGAAGCTAATATGAACTAGCAGTTCTCAGGTTTTCAGTGGAGTACTGAACCCTAACTTATTAGCTCCTAGGATTTCAATGTAATCTATTTTCGGCAGGAATACAGTGTCCAGATGACGTTTAGAGAGAGCTGGCGGGACGAAAGACTCATGTTTGACGACTTGGGCGGCCAGATGACTTATCTAACGTTGACAGATCCAGACAAAATCTGGAAGCCTGATTTGTTCTTTGCCAATGAGAAAGAAGGACATTTCCATAAGATAAAGGTATGATATGTATATCATAAGTGAACAACAATGAAAATATTTCGCTATAGAAGAACTACCTATGTTCACATACCCACGAACAAGATACAAAACTGTAAATAACATGATCTGACTTTTGATGCATTAATTTACAGGCGCTTCATTATTGGGAAAATATCATAGATATTAATTGATATAGCTAGCAAAACACCGAGAAGCCAAGAAACTTACCTTATGCTGTACAGTACTTTTCCGTTAGGATAAATACGAAGTAGAACATTAGGCATAATGTTGTAGAATATGTACATCATAAGTAACAACAAAGGTATGATATGTACATCATAAGTGAACAACAAAGGTAGTATATGTACATCATAAGTGAACAACAATTGTAGAATATGTACATCATAAGTGAACAACAATGGTAGAATATGTACATCATAAGTGAACAACAAAGGTAGTATATGTACATCATAAGTGAACAACAATTGTTGCTCACTTATGATGTACATATCCTACCATTGTTGTTCACTTATGATACAGATATCCTACCATTGTTATTCGCTTATGATGTACATATCCTACCATTGTTATTCGCTTATTATATAAATATTGTATCATTGTTATACAGTAATTATATACATCTCCTATCATTGTTATTCACTTATTATATAAATAACCTATCATTGTTAGTCATTAATTATATAGATATCCTATCATTGTTATTCACTTATTATATAAATAACCTATCATTGTTAGTCATTAATTATATAGATATCCTATCATTGTTATACAGTAATTATATACATATCCTACCATTGTTATTCGCTTATTATATAAATATTGTATCATTGTTATACAGTAATTATATACATCTCCTATCATTGTTATTCACTTATTATATAAATAACCTCTCATTGTTATACATTAATTATATAAATATCCTATCATTGTTATTCGCTTATTATATAAATATCCTATCATTGTTATTCACTTATTATATAAGTATCCTGTAATGTCGTAAATTGATTTGACAGTTTTACCAAATAATATCACTCAAGCTATAATAGATAAAAATAAACCACCAAACTGTACTAAACTCCTAATCTATTGCTTGCCCAAACGTTATTAGAAATATTATTTCTTATATCTTCGTTTCTATAGTACTACTATATACTAAGCTTGCAATATACTTTTATCTAACAACACAGAGAATTTCTATGACGTAAGCAGTTTTTTTTCTATCTGTGCTTGTAATGGATATTTAGCTCTTGTTGTAAGTATGCTGTAACGTAAAGCTGCTTCCATTTTCTCTGCTGTAGCCTATATCAGTAAAAATGTCGGAAAAAGATTATGTCTAAACGTCACTCATGATAATAATAAAACTTTCAGATTGAATATGGTTTTAAAAACGATACTTCAAGATAAGCCTAATCCACAAATGATCCCTCTTCATTATGTATAAATTTCGTTAACAGTATAAATGCTATTGGTACTTACGACACCGAATTTAGGGCATAAAAACAGGAAGTACTCGACAAATTGGTTTACTGCGATAAAGGTAAACCAAATAAATTGAAAGTTATTTCATCATCTCATTCTCCTTGTATGTGAAAGATTTAGAAGCTGGATGGCAAGCAGCAAACTTTTGATTGGTTGGTTGTTTTTAGAGCAAAGCCACATTATGCTATCTGTTGTGTCCATCGTGGGGAATCGAATTTTAGCATTATAAGCCCCTCAACTTACCTCCGTCCACTTCAAGAAACTAGTAAAAACATTTTTAAACCAAATAATTCGAGGTCTTTTATGATAAAAAATTTATTGATATCCCAACAGAACACGTGGCTCATTTAGAGCACATAAAGACTCACAAACATCATCGTTCAAAAAAGCAGGCATTTCTAAAGAAAGTAAATATATACGAATATCCAATTTGAGAAGAATATAGTAAATGTCATTAAACTTCTAACCAAAAGTGAACAATAAATATTATGCTACTTTCCTGCAAGAATATTGTACGTCGTATGTTATTGGTATAATGTAGCGTCATGGCAGTTAAGCGATATTTCATAGAAGACAGAAACTGTACTGAATGACGTGTTGAACTTCAAAGGGCACCATCGTCATTTGAGTTGTACATTGTCTTCAACTTTAAGCTTCCTTTGAAGCCAAACATCTCAATTTACATAGTGCAATCAACATTTCTGTAAACATTGTAGCTTATGGAACGTATTAGAAAACAAATATATCATTTCTGGTGCAGTACTATGGATGTACAGTAGTGCTAATTTGATTGCAATGTGGACCAAGGAATGATGGGGAAGTCATGAGGCAGCTGTGGTGATCTATAAATCATTGTATAGGTTGAACGTTTTTAATGTGGCCTTCTTCATCTTATCACAGAAACGGATCACATTCTTTCTAAGTTAGATCCAGTAGATTCTAAAGATGACGCATTTATAGAGGAACTGACGCTGTATCGTGCATCCAACTATAGTTTTCCTTGTCTGTACATTTCAGCAGAATATTAAAGATAGTCCTTAATTTAAATCATAGATGGCGCGTCGTTCATTATTTCGACACGTTTATCCAACATATAACAAATGAAAGGCGAGTTAATAAAGGATAAAAACGTCTGAGGGGTAATTTTATTTCTCCCCTTTCAGTACTTAGCTTATCTCCCCCCGCGAGTATCTAAATTAATAAACAACTGTATTCTCTAATATGACTAAATTAGTGTTAGGGGCCGGATGCAACCCGATAGCCGCGAGTTGAACTCTGACATCATTTGTACCCAAAGTTATTCCTTTCTGTTAATAAAAGAACGTGTTCACTATTATCATTACGCTCTTATATAAAAAATATAAGAATAATTGGTTTGGTTTGAATTTTGCTCAAAGCTACACGAGGGCTATCTACGCTATCCGTCCCAAATTTAGCAGTGATAGACTAGAGAGAAGACAGCTAGTCAACAACATCCACCGCCAACTCTTGGGCTACTCTTTACGATAAAACAGTGGAATTTACCATCATATTATAATGCCCTCACAGCTCAAAGGACAGTAACGCCCCTACAGCTCACAGGGCAAGCGTGTGCCCTCACCATCAGGCCGTGCCAGGTCATATTACAATAACCAAATTTAGATGAATTGCACCTTAAAAGGTTTGGGGTTACTGGGTTTTTCAATAGTTATTTATCTATTTTTTTTTATCGCGCATGTTCTCTAAACATAACTATACTTTCACGCGAAAAACTAATACTGGACATAAGATAGTCTGTTTGCAATATTTCCAGTACAAAGTTTCAGTGTTTGGTGTATAGGATATAAATAATAAATCGGTTGTTATATTTCAGTATTAAGCTTGTATTTCTCTATTTTTATGTCGTGTGAATATTATCGTTTTCTGTACGTTTGTATTTCGTGAAACCATTCCATGAAAACCAAAAGGCTGAAAATCTTGCGAAGTAATCTCTTGTTGAGGAAATGTGTTCGCTAACGAAATAAATGTAAAATTTCAAAGATTTTTTAAAGTTCTGGTGACCAGTTAGATTAGTCGCTAAGACTACCTCATTCATTTTACATCATCTAAATAACATGAAACATATTTACTTAGATATCTCGAAGTAGTATTTTTGATCATTTTCTAAAACGTTTGCTTAGCATCTGGGATGTTTTCAGAACCTGGATGAATTTGATAAATTGGATGCGGTAAAGTACCTTTAGAGCTCCCAACCCTGTCTGTTTTTATGTGGGTTAAGGAATGTTTTTGATTAGACTTTTGTACTCTGGTAAAGTACATAAAGTACACATCATTTAAAGTATCTTTAAAGCTTGTATACCGGTCTATTTGTACGTGGGTTAACGGAATGTTCTTGATAAAACCTAGCACACCTGTGAATCGTCTTTAGAACTTGTAACCCTTGTTTTTTCTCATGTGGATAAGACCATTATCTGTATCCTACAGTTATTAAACTCTCTTGTTCTGATTCATTCACCATGTCTTTGGTTTAAGCTTGCCCAAGTTAATTCCCTTGTGTCATTGTATTAGTGCAGAATTGTACAAAGTTGGTTCAGATCTGTGGACACATTTTGATTCACTACACAACCATGTTTAACTGTGTGTAACTACCACCTCACAACCATGTTTAACTGTGTGTAACTAGTACCTCACAGCCATGTTTAACAATGTGTAACCAGTACCCCAGCCATGTTTAACTGTTAGTAACTAGTACCTAACAGCCATATTTAACTATGTGTAACCAGTACCTAACAGCCATATTTAACTATGTGTAACTAGTACCTAACAGCCATATTTAACTATGTGTAACCAGTACCTAACAGCCATATTTAACTATGTGTAACTAGTACCTAACAGCCATATTTAACTATGTGTAACTAGTACCTAACAGCCATATTTAACTATGTGTAAGTGTAACTAGTACCTCACAACCATGTTTAACTGTGTGTAACTAGTACCTACAGTTAAACATGGTTGTGAGGTACTAGTTACATACAGTTAAACATGGTTGTGAGGTACTAGTTACATACAGTTAAACATGGTTGTGAGGTACTAGTTACATACAGTTAAACATGGTTGTGAGGTACTAGTTTCACACAGTTAAACATGGTTGTGAGGTGCTAGTTACACACAGTTAAACATGGTTGTGAGGTACTAGTTACACACAGTTAAACATGGTTGTGAGGTACTAGTTACACACAGTTAAACATGGTTGTGAGGTACTAGTTACACTCTGTTAAACATGGTTGTGAGGTACTAGTTACACACAGTTAAACATGGTTGTGAGGTACTAGTTACACTCTGTTAAACATGGTTGTGAGGTACTAGTTACACATAGTTAAACATGGCTGTGAGTTACTGCTTTCTTTAACAGTGATCGGTATTCTACTATCTCCGACAGTGCTGCTAATAACCATCTTGAGAACTACATGTATTAAGTGCAAACAGAAAATCCCAAAATCATTAGAGTACAAACTGTGGAAAATTAATAACAGAAAGTGTGTGATGTGAGTCGTGTTTCACTATCTTCTCTCCCTTTATAATAGAGGAAAAAATACATAGAAAACCACATGAAGCAAATGATCGAGTTCTTACAAGTGAAAGCTGCTAGAGGTGGTGTAATGGTGTGGGGAACGTCCTCGTGGAATAGTTGGATTCTTTGATTATTTAATAGAAAAGGTGAATAATAACCAGAATGTAAATGGAAACTGATGCCACTTATGTCTACTCCACGATGTTGTATTTCCATCCTGATGAACAAAGACTTTTCTAAAACGACAATGTGATATTCCACCGTACTCGTATTAACCGTATTTGGTTCGAAGAGCGTGATAGTGAGCTCATTTTCTTTCTTGACCAACAAAATCTCCAGAACTCAATCCTGTTGAACATCTTTATGGGTCGACATTCGCTGCCCTAATCTTCTGTCGAACGGAGACCATGGTCCACGAAGAGTGAGAATAAGATACTTTCCGGCGTTTTTCTTGACGAAAGGTGGTTTAATCCGATATTAGATGGAAGTCCTAATAAACGGACCAGTTAAAGTACACGTGCTCTTCTATTAAGCTAAAAAACTTTCTTGTATGAAAAATTCACTTTAAAAATATTTTCAGTTTTATTTCCAACACACTTACTAACCTAAAATTTTGTCGGTTTTATTAACTTTGAATTGGACGTATTAGGTCAACAGTATAGGAGGCCCATTTGATAAAGTGATGAAATATTCGTTTGTTTGTTTTTCTCAAGTAATGAATCAGCAATACGGTTCACAGGTAAGAAACATGATAACCCGAGAGCTTTCAGAAAGTCATTTTCAGCAAGCAGTATGGATAATATTAATCAAGAACTGTCATAAACTTGGTGAATGATTAATAAAATAGCTAATTAATAACTTATATACAGTTAATATAAAGCACTCATAATTAAAGATAACAACAGATAATTTACTATAGTATAAAGCACTCATAATTAAAGACAACAACAAATAATTTACTATAGTATAAAGTACTCATAATTAAAGACAACAACAGATAATTTACTATAGTATAAAGTACTCATATCTGTTGTTGTCTTTAATTAATTTACTATAGTATAAAGCACTCATAATTAAAGACAACAACAAATAATTTATTGTAATATAAACAAATTACTGAACAAGATAGTTTGTCTTGTGGTCTTATATTCAAAGGATAATCGTATGATAACCGTTAACAATATTAATTTATATAAATAATTTAAGTTTAGTCTGGTTGTTCTTAGACACAATGTGCTCTGTCCACTATGGGTATCGAAACTCAAACTTCACTTTCGTAAGCCTACAGACTTACAGCTGAACCACTGAGAAACTGATAATTTTAAGTGTAACCAAGGAACGTGAGAAGTAATTTTAAACGTTACTGCTACCCTAGTAAATTACGAAAATTGAGAAATTCAGTGTTCGTATCAATCATAACAATTTTAGGCTGACCAACGAGCTTGTAAACCATGATAACGCTTTACTAATGTTGATTAAAAGATCTTGTATTATATCTTCTTCTAGGGTGATTTTTTAACGTTGTACCCATGATAACACTTTATTAATGTTGATCAAAAGATCTTGAATTATATCTTCTTCTAAGGGTGATTTTATAACGTTGTACCCATGATAACACTTTATTAATGTTGATCAAAAGATCTTGTATTATATCTTCTTCTAGGGTGATTTTATAACGTTGTACCCATGATAACACTTTATTAATGTTGATCAAAAGATCTTGTATTATATCTTCTTCTAGGTTGATTTTTTAACGTTGTGCCAATGATGACACTTTATTAATGTTGATCAAAAGATCTTGTATTATATATTCTTCTAGAGTGAAGCTTCAATGTTGTAACCATGGTAACATGTTACCGTAAATGTGGATTGTCTCTTGCCAAATCTTATTCTCAGTTGAAAATTCATTTTGCAGATTTGCGCATAACAAAAATTAATTCAACTGTCTGGACATCAGAGAGGTGGATTCGAATTTTGCCAGATTTTAAATTTAGCCTTTTCAGAAAAAAAATCTAAGCTTTTTATTGTAGCAGAAAGGTTAAATATAACCTGCTAAATATAATAGACTTAGTGAAAACTTGTATACTTTTTTTTTATCCTTTGTCTTCTTCAACAGAATATCTCTTGTTTTGTCGTGTCCGATGAATCTCAAGTACTACCCGCTGGACAAGCAGACTTGTTCTATCGTCATGGCCAGTTGTAAGTAACTTCTACTCAGAAGGTCACCGTAACCATCTCTGTTACCGATCAGGTGTTTGTTTGTTTGTTTTTAATTTCGCGCAAAGCTACGCGAGGGCTATCTGCGCGAGCCTTCCTTAATTGACCAGTGTAAGACTAGAGGGAAGGCAGCTAGTCAGCACCGCCCACCGCCAACTCTTGGGCTACTCTTTTACCAACGAATAGTAAGATTGACCGTCACATTATAACTCCCCCATGGTTGAAAGGGCGAGCATGTTTGGTGGGACGGAGATTCGAACCTGCGACCCTCAGATTGCAAGTCAAGTGCATTAACCACCTGTCCATGCCGGGCTCACATATTACAGAACGCTCTCCTTATTTCTTGATCAAATCTGCTCCTATTTGTGGGTCAAGTAATCGGTTTTACTTGTAAATGCCACAGTGATACGTTACGATAACGGGAACTTAAATTACACAAAACACCATTAGATTTCATTGAAATTTGGTGTCAATATTATACATAGTTCAACATTCATAGACCAAAATAAAGTCGAAAATACACGTGCATGTTTATTGGAAATGTGTGAAATAGGCTGTAAATAATCCTTTGTGTAACTTTACGCAGAAAAAAAAAGGTAAATTAAATTTTTAGTAAAAATTACATTTATTCTCAAAATCCCTAATTAGGGTTAATATTGCAGTAAAATTAAATGTAACATAATTCTCAAAATCCCTAATTAGGGTTAATATTGCAGTAAATAAAATGTAACATAATTCTCAAAATCCCTAATTAGGGTTAATATTGCAGTAAAATAAAATGTAACATAAATGCAGCGGGTTATAAGTTCTGTCCTATCATACGATATCATTGCGCAGTAAGGCAAAAATAATGTAAAATTCTTGTTATTTTGTCCTAAATGCGTGGCTTTTCCCTGTTTTATTCCTAACATCACCTGCAATCGAATGTCGTATAAAACTATTGATTTATTCTCATTTTTAGTAGAGGAACTGAACATAGTGATTGATATAGTAGTTAAAAACGGTTACGACCGCGTAAAAGAACAACAAAATACGGGCGTTTCCCTCCACTATGCCTATAATTTCGTTTTTATTTACAAAAGAAATATAAAGACGACCCCATAAAGTTTTAAAACGAGGTCGTAGAGGGAGCAAATGGAGAGCGAACTTAAGAAAAAATACGTCATACAGTTCTGGAATCAATGCTGTAGTTTGTATAGTTCGTAAATACTGAATAAATCAAACCCTAAAGAATTTCTGTTAATACCTATATTCTTCCGAAAATATCTCAAATACGCCACCGTAGTTTCCATCCAGTTTTTGTTTTCGAATCTAAATGACATTTTCTTGTGTGTGTGTGTTCTATGCAGATGGTTATACTACGGAGGATCTGAAGTTTGAGTGGAAGGAGGGTGATCCTGTCCAAGTGACCAAAAACTTGCATCTTCCTCGATTTACATTGGAAAAATACCTCACCAACTATTGTACCAGTAAGACCAACACAGGTGATTATTTTTTATACTGTATTTAAATAACGTGGGAAACGAGTGATAAAAAAAAATTCAACAGTTAATACTCCCCGTGATAGCGCAGAGGTAAGCTTGAGGACTTATAACGTTAAAATTTGGAGTTCAATTTACGCAACTGGTACAGAGCGCAGATAGCCCAATAGAGCAGTTTTGTGCTTCAAGAAGCGAAACGTTCTGGTGAAACTATATTTATGTTCGTGTTTCGTTTTAATGTGTGTGTGTGTTTTTTAATACTGATCACTG
>NW_013668065.1:134892-168871 GCF_000517525.1 Limulus polyphemus | reverse complement strand
AGGAAATACAGGGTTGTAGTTTTCTGCTTAAGTTTTGTATAGTTCGATTTGTTTTTGTTTAAATAGGGGCTGATCCTGTGAATACAGGGGTTAATACTGGATTTTCAGTAAGTACTTCTATGTGAACCAATCAGAAACACAAGAATTTCTGACTGTCGTAATACAACAAACCCATTCTTGTGCTGACAATAAAATCTGATTTTTCTAGAAGTTTGCGAATTCGTTTATTTTTGTCGTTCACCAATTAGTATTCTCGAAATTCGTTTCATAAGATATATCTTCAAATAAAAGCACCAAGATCTGAAAATACGTTCAGCAATGTAATTATAAATAATCTATGTAAATACGTTTCTGATCAATAAACAGCAAGCGCTTGAATGTATATGTAGCCTATTAAAAGTGTGTTTTTTTTTACATGTGTTCTTCGATATAATATTTCTTTTCTCAGGTGAATACAGCTGTTTAAAGGTGGACTTGGTTTTTAAGCGTGAGTTTAGCTACTACCTAATCACGATCTACATACCTTGTTGTATGCTGGTCATTGTATCTTGGGTTTCTTTCTGGTTGGACCAAAACGCCATCCCTGCTCGCGTTTCCCTTGGAGTCACCACCCTGCTCACTATGGCGACCCAGACTTCCGGTATCAATGCGTCACTTCCTCCTGTGTCCTACACTAAGGCTATTGATGTATGGACCGGCGTCTGTCTCACCTTCGTGTTTGGAGCCTTATTGGAGTTTGCTCTGGTGAACTACGCTTCCAGAAGCCAAATTCTACAAGGACCTAAGACTTCACGAAAGTGGGACATTGAGAATTCTGCGCTTGAACCCGACCACCTAGAAGATGGTGCCACAACATTTGCTATGGTAAATAACTCTTTAAACCTACAACATCTTCATTCAGTACCACTACATGGTAATTATCTACTAACACACCATGACATTACCCAAATCTATAACATCTTCATTCAGTACCACTAAATGGTAATTAGAAACTGACAATCTACGATAACAACCAAATCTACAACATCTTCATTCAGTGCCACTACATACTGAATGAAGATGTTATAGATTTGGATGTTATCGTAGATGGTCAGTTGATAATTACCATAGATTTGGATGTTATCGTAGATGGTCAGTAGATAATTACCATGTAGTGGTACTGAATGAAGATGTTATAGATTTGGATGTTATTGTAGATGGTCAGTTGATAATTACAATGTAGTGGCAACATCTTCATTCAGTACCACTACATGGTAATTATCAACTGACCATCTACGATAACATCCAAATCTACAACATCTTCTTTACAGTAATCCTGATGATCATCGCATGAACAAGGATTCAATAGAAAATACCTGTTAATTATCAAGATAATTATCAGGATAATTGTGAGGATATTATCTCAGTTACAAACATATTTAAAGTTATCATATAGTTCTGATTTCTTAACCACATTTTTTAAGTTCTTCCTCTTTTTAAAGAGTATTTCATAAATGTTTTAATACACCTTTATTTTGTTCTCGTTGTATTTATTTTCATCATGGCTTTTTACGTGTATTTGTACAAAACATAAACCGTAAGGTTGTGTGCTAATAAAATTGCATATAAAAACTTTTTCTACACAAAATTAGCGACTCCCAAACAGAGATTAATATTGTCTTGTTTCCATATAGTCTTAAGAAGACTATACTAAGAATGTCATTACATTCAGAATACTATAATATTCTGTATGTTTGGCATCTACCCAACTAACACGTCATTTCGGTACAATAAATCCAAATCTGCTTATCGAGAATATTCTTTATCCATTTCAGAAACCTCTGGTTCATCATCATCATGGAGAGATTCATAATGACAAGTTTCAAAGATGCGAAGTTCACATGCAAGCTCCCAGAAGTTTTAATCCTTTCAAGACCTGGCTCAAGAAATTTCCCACTCGCTCCAAGAGAATCGACGTCATGTCACGAATATTGTTTCCACTGATGTTTGCGCTCTTCAATTTGGTGTATTGGACAACGTACCTCCTTCGACACGAAGAAATGTAAATTCTCCGTGGCTTCGTGGAACTACAAAGGAGATGATATTTTGACCTTTAAAAATGGCGCCAAATCAAATCGTCCATTAAGAAAAATACAAGGGTAAAGGCTCTGCTTCAGTTTCGGTGTCCGTTAATTGTCCTTAAGGAACATAAAAGATATCGTCATCACATATAAAGAAAAATGCACACACACACACACACGCCCCCTCCCTGGGGTTGAAGTCTGTGCTTCTAAATTACCAGTATTTTGAAATTCTGACTAAAATCATGAAGAATCGACAATAAGTTAGAAACAGTATAAATAATCAAAAGAATATTGGATGGTGCAGCTCATAACTTGGATGAGTATCGAAAGATGGCGTGGCAACAAGATAAACCCCAGTGTTTTCGATGTATGTGGTTCCAACGCCAAGCTGGTAGCGATTGGAGTTGCTTCGGGCATATTTCTGTCCTTACCCCGAATTTTGCTCAGTTTTGTGTCACATCGGGACCAGAGAACAGGATGGAGTACGTTCATTGACTTTATTTCGGTCTTCATGATTTAATCTCTAACTTAACCAGTTCTTCAAAGTGTTCTGTTCATGAGCTCCATTCTTATGTCACGGACTCCCATGTACAAGGTGGGAAGTGTATTTTCTTAAACAAGGGAAGACGAACCTAAAGGTTTGAAGCAAAGTCTATATACACAAATAATATTTGTAAGCAGCGAAGTAAAGTTATCTCGGCATTTTTCCGTGTTCGATTTAACTCTGTTTAGTTGTATACACTACCCGGTGGGTTTTGGTTTTGTTTTGATATTAACTACTGAATTGAAGCCACCGTATATCATATTATATAACACTTAAGTATTCGATATGAAAGACGTCATTTGGTCTTTGGTATTTTTTTAAGTACGGTGTTATGAAAGTGCTAAAATATCAGACTTATATTCTGTGTCTTGTTTTATAATTCTTATAAATTGATAAACAACCACTATGAAATATTTTCACTTTTAGTTACTGGAATACGTAACTAACCTGAGTTGGAAACGTGTCTATTTTAACTATTCGTTAAATTTAATCTAAAATCGAGAAGACATCATTACCGTTACGGATAAGTTCTCTGTTTCTATTATTTCAACAGTTAATATTGAAATGTTCATACATTATAAACGACTTTTTTCCCTCAATTTTATACACATTTTTTGAAAAACTTTCTTTTCCAGCAGGTGGCGCTGGCGAAGAATCAATTTCAGAAATGGAGAACTTAACTTATAAATATATATATATATATATTTTCTAGGTATTAAAGCTACCTTCTTCTAGTTGTTGTCTGGTAGATAATAACTCAGTTCGTATACGTAAAATGGTGATTCAGCTTTATTCAAATGCTTTATGGACAATCTATTAATTTGTCGATGCTAAGCATTTGTAGCCTCCGTAGTGAACTGTTGTGAAAAAGCCAATTTTCTCAAAATTTAACAGAACGAGAGCAACTACTGGTATTGTTATGTTAAAGTAAATGTTGTCTTTTTTTTTTCTCTCAAATTCTTTATAAAGAATGTCAGTTTATATCCCTCGTTCTTCTAGATAATACCAGATCATAAATGTTTGAAGATTTAAAAAAAACTGCATATATTAATCAACTTTCAGCTGATTCGATTTTTAATGATCGTATCTCCAAGACTTAATTGTAATATCTACAGTGTTAAAAAAAAGCGATAGTTATATAGAACAGAGAACATTAGATGTCAAACAAAGTGTTTGTTTATACATTTTAATGTGATATATTTTATTTATTTCGGTACGTTTATTACAAGCTTGCTAGGTTAAGTCTTTTATAAAGGGATGAAAATACTCTAAGTTGGTCAATTAATTTGTTTTTCATTTGATATCTTAGTATTTTGACAGGGCTGCAGTACGAGCAGTGAGCGCCCTCACAGAGCGCCCACTCTTAGGGGACGTGAGTTTGCATCTTTGAAGGCAAGAGCACAGAATTTATATCTCGCACAGGGCGCCATCAACGTTATATGTACAGCCTTGTTCATAACTAATATTTTTAATGCTCAAAATACCTTTCATTCCAAAAAAAAATGTCTCGATGAAATACAATTTAAAAAGCTGTTAAATATTTTTTGAAACTCATCGGTATGTAAGCTTTTCTTTGCGGGGACGGTGAGATAGTTCAGTACAAGATAAAATAAAGACCTTATTTTTTATCGATATCCATTTGTGGCACGTGAATACAAGGCTACAACAACTCTGCAAATAAAAATCTAGAAAGTTCTTCAAAGGCGCCTCATTTTTCTATTATTATTAGGCGCTGATAGTTTCGTCAATAACGTAGACAACTCGAAACTGGCATCCTCGGTTAGCTCCTCGCGAACACTGTTTCATAAAACTCAACACTGTCTGATAATTTCCCGTAGCTATTCTTACATAAATTCTCCTAAACTAACCAGCTCTTTTCGGGCTTTGTTTTCAACACACGTCATACAACCTGCTTTTCCCTTTTGTTTTCAGAATGTGTACTTGTTGTGTTTTCTTACTGTTGTAGTTGCTCTGCGACACGAAATGACGCTCTTTTAAGAGATACCTTCTAATGCTGGAGTTTTAGAAACACATGCATGAGTATACTTTTTTTTATTAATACAAACCTTTTCTCCGAGTACCTCTATTTTGAAAGTTTCTTGCTCGTGTCCTGTAATCTATAAAAATTATATTTTTAGTGTGATTGTAGCATTAATGAAAACAGGTTGTATTATATATATATAGACATTGTTATGTGTTAGAGTTTTGTACGTCTTAGACATCATTTAGTGTGATAAGTGTAACACATTTCATTACGTAGTTAACTAAATCTCTAATCATCATTTCGTGTTTATTTTTTACTATACTGTCCCGTGTTCCTTTTTAAAATACGTAATTAGACGATCCTCTATTTCCAACTCGGAGTTTCCAGTAGGCCCTAAAAATTAGTAGAATTGTTGTAGATAATAGAAGAAATATTAACGATGTGGATAATATTTCTGTGTTCCGTTAAAACAAATTATTAAGAGTGGGTTTGTTCAATATTCATATGATTTTATATTTCATGTTGTTGTTTTTTTAAGCTTAAGCTGACATGTAGTCTTAAGTTAACAATAGAATTTTAGGTTATAAAAAAAATCTGTTAGTTAACTAGTTGAAGTGCTTTGTATGAACCCTAGTTAATCACTTTAAAACATTATGGTACGTTTAAGAAGTTGCCTTAAGCTCCTCTTTATTATTAGTTTAGCACACTTGAATTGCTTAAGTTGCATAAAGGCATTAGGGTTTACAGTTTAATGACTCTTAGTTGTACAGGGCTTTCATACAATTACTGGACAGGTTCACCAAACAAATAAATGCTATTCGTCATAGAACCATATTTATTTATGAATAAAAGGAACAATAATCTGTGGTCACCAGAGGACACTACTTCTCAATATGGCCATCATTCATTTCAACGTTAGTCTGCATTCTTAGGATGACGTTATGCACAGCTAAACGAAGCTGTCCAATATTCAACATGGTTACGTGCTGTTAAATGGCACACCCTTGAAGTCCATCAATAAGTAACTGACTTTAAGCATATCCATAGCGAAAATTCAAGGAGATCATCCGGTAGCAAATATCCATGGCAGCTTTGTTCGGATATATAAACGCCATTTTAAGGATGCAGGCCATCCTTGACGTGATGGCACACCCGTGAAGTCCATCAATAAGTAACTGACTTTAAGCATATCCATAGCGAAAATTCAAGGAGATCATCCGGTAGCAAATATCCATGGCAGCTTTGTTCGGATATATAAACGCCATTTTAAGGATGCAGGCCATCCTTGACGTGAATGGTGGTCTCAATGAGGAGATAGTGCCCTCTGGTAACCATTTCCGATTACAATAGATTCTCGTTCCTCATTAGTTTATTCACTAAGATGTCTTGCTCTAAAGGAATAGTATTTATTTTTGTGTCCAACAAACTTTATAATAATCGTGTAAACTGTCGTGGTATATTGTAAATAAACGTTTTGAGGGTCGATTCTGTGTGTGAGCGTGCTGAATACTTAACTTTGTTCCATTTTATAGTATGTAAACACAAATGTGACCAAACTTGAAGCACTGGCATCGGGTACCACTGCTCAAGTGGTGTAAGTAGAAACTTATGTATCAGGGTTCTAAGTTTAAACATACACTCCTCTAGAGTATAATTGGATCAAATCAAGGCTTAAACTATCGAATAGGATATGACACTTCACTATATGTATATATATATATAGTAGGTGGCACCACTGTTGCAATGATAAATGATCCTGACTAAAATAATTACAAGTTTGAGTTAGAATTAATTTGTTTGCTTGTTGTTAAGCGTAAAGCTATACAATGGGTCGTTTGTGCTGTGCCAATCACGGGTATCAAAACCCAGTTATAAGCCTTCAGACTTACCGTTGAGTCATTAGAGGGTGTTAGACTCGGAGTTTGTTATTATTTGCATCTTTAGTTTTTACTAGAGCCACATCTCTGCTTTCTGTGTAGCGAAGTTTCTAACTCGACTTTCAAATTTTGCATGTCTCTTATTAAAACATGACTGCATCTATCATTTAAACAAATAAAACATTTTAATCTTAAGGAAGAAGAAAAAAGTTATATTGTGAAATATGTATTCCAATTTGTAAACTTATCATTAGTGATGTTATTTTTTCGATTTTTCGAGCATTTTCTAAACATATCACAAAACAATGTCATGAAAAAAACATCTCTATTTGAATTCCCTTTTTTGGCCACCAGGTTTCGGTCTAGTTATATCAAAATGCCTATAGCGTCTCCTAAACTTTCTTTAAGATACTCCAATGTTGAAATGTATCGCAGTGACGTCATTACATAATAAGTAAAGTGTTTAGTTCAGTAGTCTGGGATGAGCTTAAATGTCTGTCTTCCTCATCCTCCGTCTATATAATCACGCTTGCAACATTAAGATAGCACAGCAGTAAACATGTGATATAGATATATATTATTTTAGACGACAATTAGAGTGATTATTCACTAACGAGTCTCTTGAGGTAAGCCCTTGTCGTAGTTTTACTGTATGTTCACGACATTGTCATTGCACGTCCTTTGAAGACTGTATATCATCGTGTTAAGGTCACGTTTGACAACAACTCTGTGTCAACAAGATTAACACCGGTCTCCAAGATGTTGAGCAGAACACGAGGACTGATATTTTTACAGTTCATGCGCTATGTAGTACCTGTTTTTCACAACATTCAATACGGTTTAAGATTTTTATAAGTGAGTTCTTGAAAGTCCTTGTAAATGTGTAACTGAATGGACTTTTCACGGAGTAGTAGTGGTGTATGGTCGTAATTAGTACACGTAGGCTGTTTTAGATTCAATTTCATGTACATTATAAAGACATATCAGTCACTGTCACGATAACATTATCGTAACATGTATTGTGATTAGTGTTTCAACAATCTCGACATTTTCAGTCAGTATGATTGTGTGCGTGTTTCTGACGAACGAAGTGTGCATGGTTAGCCGTTTTATTTAAATAAAGTTACATTACATGCAACTGGTTGTCATTATTTGTTTTTGTTTTCTCGGTTATGCAGTCACATGGAAGGGTGATGTTTTTTGTTGTTATTTCGTTCCAGCCCCAAAAGTTGGCGAACCATTAGAGAGTTACGCCCTCTCTTCGGCCAAAAGACGGATGAAAATTGGAGTGTTGATAACGGAGCTTGCTTTTTCTTTCCATTTTCTAAAGTCATTTATTCCAGTTCCTGGACGGGAACTGGTTGGACAACAAATGGTTTGCGATTCCAGTCCCTCAGAAGAACCGGTGGGAGAACAAGGGGTTTACAATTCCAGTCCCTCAGAGGAACTGGCGAGACAACAAAGGGTTTACGATTCCAGTCCATCAGAGGAACCGGTGGGAGAACAAAGGGTTTACGATTCCAGTCCCTCAGAGAAACTGGCGGGACAACAAAGGGTTTACGATTCCAGTCCTTCAGAGGAACTGGCGGGACAACAAAGGGTTTACGATTCCAGTCCCTCAGAGGAACTGGCTGGACAACAAAGGGTTTGCAATTTTATAATAGCAGAGAGATGTGTATAATGTATTGATTAAAAGATAAATTGGAGAAACTGGGCAGTGACTGATAGTTAATGTCATAATTAGAAAATAAAAAGGTGCAATGCAATGGTCGTAGGGCCACGTATCTAGAGTTCAAATACATTGTCGGATCATCGTTTTGAACCAGTGTGTGGTTTGTTTATCCACAAACATCTAAACACTATCAAGCTGGTGGAGGGAAATGTAGATAGTCTAACGTTACAGTTAGAATTATTAGAGGATCAAGAATTAGCAACTAGCGCCACCTACAAGCTCTCAATACTAACCCACATTGTGTTGTGATGATATCCTGAAGATTAAGGCTTAGCATCTAGCACACACAAAAAAACCCTTAATATAAACCCAAATTGTGTTGCTAAGATATCCTGAGTATCAAGGCTTAGTTACTAGCACCACCTAGGAGCTCTCGATATAAACCCAAATTGTGTTGCTAAGATATCCTGAGTATCAAGGCTTAGTTACTAGCACCACCTAGGAGCTCTCGATATAAACCCATATTGTGTTGTTATGACACCCTGAAGGTTAAGGATTATCAGCTAGAATCATCTAGAAGCTTTTGTTTGTCTGTTTGAAGTTAAGTACAAGGCTACACAATGGGTTATCTGTGCTCTGCCCACCACGAGTATCGAAACCCGGTTTCTAGCGTTGAAAGTCTGCAGACATACCGCTGTGCCACTAGGGGGCTCCTCTAGAAGCCCACAATATAAAACCGTGTTTGTTTCTATGATATTCTGAAGATTACAAAGTGTCTGATCAGAAATTTAAAATTTACATGATCAAAATATGTAACATCAAAGTAACCTTGAATTAGGCCCGGCATGGCCAGGTGGTTAGGGTACTTGACTCGCAATCTGCAGGTCGCGGGTTCGAATCCCCGTCACACCAAACATGCTCGCCCTTTCAGCCGTGAGGATGTTATAATGGGACGGTCAATCCCACTATTCGTTGGTAAAAGAGTAGCCCAAGAGTTGGCGGTGGGTGGTGAAGAATAGCTGCCTTCCCTCTAGTCGTACACTGCTAAATTAGGGACGGCTAACGCAGATAGCTCTCCTGTAGCTTGGCGCGAAATACAAACAAATAAACAAACCCTTTTAATGCTAAAAATTTGTTTTAAATTTGGTGGTAAAGAAAAATTTCGTAACAGTACCATCAGATTCTACCTTTCAGAAGTTCTTTGAAGAGAAATACAAAAATTTAATGTGCAGAATATTTATGTATACGTATCCAAGCAAATTACGTAGTGCGAAGTGATAGGCGTCCGTGTCCGATATTAGAGAACACTTGCTATGATACTAAAATCCTCATACATATAAAACAATAGTTTCCGTGTGTCATGGTGTCTACAGCGGTAACGGTGGAACGGAGAGAAAAAATATTTGATAGAGACAACCATCGTTTTGTCTTGATCTAAAGACGTGTCCTGAGTACCATGTCAGGATCATTTCTCGTTTTGCCAGAAAAAAAATGTAAAGTTAAGTTTATTTGTTTCAAGTTAAGCACAAAGCTACACAATGGGCTATCTGTGCTCTGCCCACCACGGGTATCGAAATTCGATTTCTAGCGTTGTAAGACCGCAGACATACCGCTGTGCCACTGGGGGGGGGGGCTTAAAGTTAAGAATAATTGATTGTAGAATTCTCCCAACTGTAAAAAATGGGGTTGTGTGATTGGCCTAATCTCCCATCCGTAAAAAATGGGGTTGTGTGATTGATCTAATCTCCCAACCGTAAAAAAGGGGGTTGTGTGATTGGTCTAAATTCGTGGAAGTAATTAGCTTAATTATTCAACACTTCAGATGGCAGTTGCAATGGAATCGATGGCGATGAAGTTAGATTCTTGGAACTTTTGTCAAACACTCATCACCACAAATGAGACAGTCCTCGCTGAAGTCAAAGGTTAAGTATTCGGATAGTCTTATGTGAGGTGGTGGTTCCTAGTGAGGTCCCTAACTATATACCAATTTTTGTTGAATGTATGACTTGAGACACGTGTTGTGAAATTATATCTGTTTCTAACCTATCTTAGGTCAAAGATGTCTTTCCGCTTATGTTGGATGCAATGATTTTCCTTATTCTTGTTTCTCCACCAGTCTTAAGTGGACCAGTCTTCTGACATTTATAGAAGCGGCTGGATGGTGTCTCTATAACCACCAGTCTTCTGACATTTAAAGAAGCAGCTGAGTGGTATCTCTATAACCAGCAGTCTTAAGTGGACCAGTCTTCTGACATTTAGAGAAGTGGCTGGATGGTGTCTCTATAACCACCAGTCTTATGACATTTAAAGAAGCAGCTGGATGGTGTCTCTATCACCACCAGTCTTCTGACATTTAAAGAAGCAGCTGGATGGTGTCTCTATTACCACTAGTCTTAAGTTGACCGGTCTTCTGACATTTAAAGAAGCAGCTGGGTGGTATCTCTATAACCACCAGTCTTAAGTGGACCAGTCTTCTGACATTTATAGAAGTGGCTGGATGGTGTCTCTATAACCATCAGTCTTCTGACATTTAAAGAAGCAGCTGGATGGTGTCTCTATTACCACTAGTCTTAAGTTGACCAGTCTTCTGACATTTAAAGAAGCAGCTGGATGGTATCTCTATAACCACCAGTCTTCTGACATTTAAAGAACGGTGTCTCTATCATTAACAAAGTTGTGACTTCCAATAAGTATAATTAGTGTTAAGACTAATACATCAGATGCTACTGCGCTCAGATTTAAAATATTGGCCACTTGGAATGTTCTTGTACAGAAAGTTTGCAATTGGTTGTAATCTCCCTGGTCGGACGTTCGAGAAGACTCTTCGATAGACCAATCAAGAGCCTAATTTTAGAGGGCACATTAAATGTTTTCATCTCTCTAGTGCACAAGGTTAATTTGAGTATACGAAGAAAATGCTGGAACATGCCAAAAAACATCTGAGGACTCACTTTAGAGAGAAAATAAAAATCCTCATCATTACCCATTTTTACGTTTTACTCTATTTTCAGAGCAGCCTGACTGTTACTTAATGATGTTTTATATCTTGTTGTTGTTTTTGAAACGACTGTGGTGTTGCTGGGGTTTTATTTCTATTATTTTTTTCTAGAGATATTAAAACTTTACGCATAGCTCAAGACTGGATCATTTTTAGCAGTGTACTCATCACGTGTTTAATCTTAATATCCAAAAACAAAAGGGAACTAAAACTTGCCCTGACAGATCAAACAACAAGAAGAGTTTTCTTGAATATATTCCATGAAAATCTGAGGAGTGTACTTTTAAGCTTCTGACCCTGATCTGTGTTTGTTATACGTTGTTTCGCGTGTCTTTCAATGGCGTGTACGTTTAAAGTGACTCGTGACAAAACAGTATATTTGTTGCACTTCACGCGCGAGAAAATGTTTAAGCGAATTCAGACCCCTGTGATTTGACCCTAGCTTGTATCCTTATATAATTACATACTGGCGCATGTAACAGGGGTGAGAATTATTTTATTTGTTTCCTAATTACTTATAAACATGTTACAAACTGTTTACGTTATTCTCTAACACTTGTATAAATGCTGTAAACTGATTAATGCTATCTCATTCTATGCGACGCGACCAGTAAAAGTGGCTTTTATTATTATATATCAAATGAAGGTTCTTTGTGGCGAGATTATAACCGTCCGAGACTAAACATAGAAATACGGAGTAGATTTTGTTTTCTTCAGTTCACAACATACCGGCATAATCTTTTATTTTGTCAACGTTTATTATAAAGACCAGCGAACTAAAGAGCGTCATTTCAGAAAATTATAAATAGCCATTTTCCCACACTTTTATTTTATCTTTAGAGTCATTAAGAATGATATTACTTTTCAAAGATGTTCTTTCTCTGTATATATCTATATATATGATTCGTTTATCTTTATATGCACCAACAGCTCGTGTTCTGTACACAGCATCGCCTATTACGTAGAATGTAATATTGATTTGCCCACGTGCTCATCGAAAACCCTTCATTTTATAACTTTTGAGCCATGAATCCAAACAAGACGCTCGTGCCAGTAGTAAACAGTGAACTGTTCGATTCTGTGAAGTCTGTCTTTACGACTGATTTAACCGGCTCGAATGACTCCAAATTGATTCTTTTTCAATGCATCAAAAAACAAGCTATACCGGCTGGAAACTTGAAAGCTTCGTGTCAATACAAGCGTTCTGGTTTCAATTTAGATTCTATTGAAAGGAAGAGAATAGCTTTCTTCTTTAGAGTTAGTTTTGTTGCATCACGACACATTTTACTAATTGAAAGTATATATATATTTTCAAACTACGAATCTACGAAATAACGAACATAAACTCGGTGTCTTAAAATACAGTTCATATTATAACTTCGTGGATATTTTCAGTATACAATCAGTTCTCTCATCACTATGTCTACGATATTAATATTATATCGAACTATCGTATGTAAGCGAAACGAAAATATTCCGGTGTTTTCAATCTTAAAACAGCGATTTAATTTTTTTTATGTGTTTTCTAGAAGAACAACAATTACTTCCAGGCATTAGCAAGATTTTCTGATTATTGCTTTGATGTTCATTTGTTTTAGGTACCATTAATAAGGGCATAACAGAGTTATTTCTGTGTTTTAGGTACCATAGATAAGGTCATAACAGATTTATCTCTATGTTTTAGGTACCCTAGATAAGGTCATAACAGATTTCTCTCTTTGTTTTAGGTACCATAAATAAGGTCATAACAGATTTATCTCTATGTTTTAGGTACCATAGATAAGGTCATAACAGATTTATCTCTATGTTTTAGGTACCATAGATAAGGTCATAACAGATTTATCTCTATGTTTTAGGTACCATAGATAAGGTCATAACAGATTTATCTCTTTCTTTTCTTGTATGATTTGTACATTTTGATTCTCCGAACTTTATTTAAATTGTTTTCAATATTGGAAACAAAACACTGGATGAAAGATATGTATGGTATACATATATATGTATGAATTATGTAACTTATAGTAGCATTGGTTCATGAACAGACTATTTTCGATCTGGCCTTTGGTACGGTTTCATTGCACTTGTCCTCGCTTGTACGCGTCCAATCTTTGAAAAATCTGGCGTGTCATGCAACAGACCTGGGAATTTCATAGTATGGTGTATGAAAGACAAAATATGTAATCAATATTCAGAATCTTTACGATGACACTGTGTCAGAGTCTTATTACTTTGAGTTTGCGTGAGTTTAAATTTTATCTATTAGTTTCTTAGAGTTTTATGTTAAAGTACTATTTACTAATAGTTTGAATCTGTAAAAGTAAGAGAAATCCAACAGTATAGTAATGCGAAACAACATGTTATTACAGTGTACCCTTACAATGTTGATCGCCGAAATCTAGCAAAGCACTATAAACTAATAGGCCTGATGCTCATCATAAAAATCTTGTTAGGTAAATACTAAGCCTATAAATGTCCTGTCGTTGTTTTTTTTTTTTAATTAATCAACTGAAGGTATTGATTATGGCAGACTCTATTGCTTTTCAAAGTAAGATTGCGCTATCTGTGTTGTGCGCACTTCGGGTATCAAACCCCCAATTATAGCGATATAGTGCATCAAGCTTATTACTAACCTAATTCATAATTCCACTAAATAGCGATTTAGTTATCAAGAATCAAAATTAAAATGTTTTTGTAGCAAAACGTTTTGTTCACTCTTATACATTAATCAACTGGAAACTGTTTCACTGCTAAATACATTGAAAAAACTCGTTTTTTCTGTTGACTCTATTAAAAACTGGTTTGATTTTGACTACATAAAACCTGTTTTATATTATATACACGGAGAAAACTGCATTCAAAAAACTGTTTTAATATTGACTACATGAAAAAATGGTTTGATACTAACTAAATAAAAAACTGGTTTAATATTGACTACATAAAAATGGTTTGACGCTAACTGAATAAAAAAAATGATTTAATGCTGATTAGATGAACACGTTGTTTGATGTTTAAAGATTTAATGCTAACTATTCAGAGAAAACTCTTTAATGTTGACTACATTGAAAAACTGGTTTAATAGCGACTACATAAAATCTGGTTTGATATTAACTAGATAAAACTGGTTTAATGCTGACAACATTGTAAAAATTTGTTTGATATTAACTGGTTTGATGTTGACCACATTGTGAAATCTGGTTTGATAATAAGTGTTTAAAAAAGTGATTTTATATTATCTATAAAAATGGTTTGATATTAACTACAAAAACTGGTGTGATATTGACTAAAAGCTTGATATTAATTACATAAAAACTGGTTTGATTTCTACATTGAAAAACCTGGTTTGATATTAAGAACATAAAAAGTGGTTTGATATTAGCTATAAAAATGGTTTGATATTGACTGCATACAACCAGCTGTTGTGTTTATGTTGTTATGATTCGCTAGATGTTCCTTGAAAAAAGGCATTATTGTATGTTACAAAAAGGGAAGTAAATAGACATATTTGGTATTGCCATCTTTTTTTCTGTATGTGTGTGTGTGTCTTTCAAACGTCCGATCTAAAGGCATGTCAGTATTAAAGACTGGCAAACCATTAGGTAAACACCACCTAAATGAGTCATCATATCAGTCAATATGAATAAAATAGGCGACTGTTGTTTCTGTGGTAGAGCTCTAGATTCCGAAACTGAGTTCGAATGTTTTAGTTTGATTTGGTTTTAAATTTCGCGCAAAGCTACACGAGGACTATCTGCGTTAGCCGTCCCTAATTTAGCAGTGATAGACTAGAGGGAAGGAAGGCAGCAAGTCATCACCACCCACCACCAACACTTGGGCTGCTCGTTTACCGACGAATAATGTGATTGACTGTCACAATATAACGCCCCCACGGCTGAAAGGGCGGTCATGTTAGATGATGACGGAGGGAGATTCGAACCCGCTACCCTCAGATTGCGAGTCGTGCGCCCTAACCACCAGGTCATGCTAAGCCTAGCTGAGTTCCGATGAGTGTAATATCACAGTTTAAGCAGTGGGTGCGTTATAAGAGTGACAGTCAATCTCCTAGCGTGAATGGTTGGTGGTAAGTTGCTGTTGACTGATCAGTGGTTCAACATTAAAAACGGTGACAGATATCATTACTAGCTTAGCCATAAATACAAAATACAAATAATATAGATAATTACGTGTATGGATCCTAACTGTTCTTATATGAGTTCTTTTATTTATTATACAAATGTTATATTCATTGTAAATATACCTTCACAGTTGTAGATGTGTACCTATTGGTTTATACTAGACTGAGGAAAAAGTATAAGTAGAATCCAAGAAATTTCAACTTTTTTAGTATTATTTTTCTTCAGAAATCTAATAAAGATGACGAAATTAGGAAAGTTTGTTTGTTTGTTTGTCTGTTTTGAATTTCGCGCAAAGCTACACGAGGGTTATCTGGGCTAGCTGTCCCTAATTTAGCAGTGAAAGACTAAAGAGAAGGCAGCTAGTCATCACCACCCACCGCCAACTCTTGGGCTACACTTTTACCAACGAATAGTGGGATTGACCGTCACATTATAACGCACCCACGGCTGAAAGGGCGAGCATGTTTGGTGGGACAGGAATTCGAATCCGCGACCCGCAGATTCCGAATCGAGCTCCCTAACCACCTCGCCATGCCGGACAATTAGGAAAGACATAGTCATTCTTTACTAGTCTCGAGTCTTTATAAACGAATATTTCTAAAGTTAAAACATTTATTTAATACAGCTCTAGAGAAGAGAAAAACAAACAAACAAAGGTTGCTAAACAACCATGCGCAGTAAATACGAAAGTCTTATAAATAGAAATATTTTATGTCACAGCAAATATTCAAATTTAAATTATAGTTTTTTCTGTAATCGAAAGATTTCACTAACAGAAAGCGAGGAAATATAAAATTTTTATGTGGTAGTGATAAAACATATTTATGTACGGCGTATGAAACAAGTCCGGAATTCTAAAGGATATTGATCAACAACACTTGGGGGTGGAGGGGGATATAATGGTTTCTGTATCCAAGCACGAACAAACAGCGTTTCTTCAGATTTTAGTCTTACGAGTATCCCCACCTCCTGGTGACTCAACAGTAAATTGCTGAAGTGTAACGTTAAAATCAGGGATCGAGACCCGATGTGGACATAGCACAGATAGCCGATTGTGTAGTTTTGCGTTTAAAATAGACAAACTAGTGAGTAAATATTTTAAAAAACAACTTTTTCATACACAAATTAAAGTTAAGTTTGCCCTCCTTAGGGAAAATTAAGCGTAAACATTAGAACATCCCCATGGCTGAAATGGTGAGTATGTTTTGTGGAATAAGATTCGAACCCGCGACCCTCAGCTTGCGAGTCGGCTTTATTTCAAATTTTGTAAATTATAGCATAACAGTAATTTATCCCTGAACCCCCCCCCCCCCAAAAAAAAAGTGACCAATCTTTCTTCAAAATGTTATAGCGTAGAATAAACTAATATAATGTAATAGACAGTCTTCATTAGATATCATGTTGTGCTTAATTAAAAATGAAGACGTTTTTCACTGGAATATAAAATTTTTACTTCATGAAAATGACTACGAGCCTGTTTGTTTCTTATCATGTAATAATTATAACCTCTATTTGGATGAACCTTCCAGTTCGGAACATCTATAAACATAGCATAAAAACTCACTCTAGGCTATCATTAAATTTTATATAAAATAAGGATATCTCTTTAAAAATCTAAGAATATTATCCAGTAAAAGGGCGGATATTACATCAAGCTTAACACTAAAAGTAAAAAACATAGCAAAACAATGCACAGCTATACGAAATGACAATAAAATAATATCAAACAATGCAAATGGCAGCGCAACTAAGCTAAATAAGATAAGCTAATACAATAGTATTCCAATAAATAATAGCTGTAAATAGATGATGCTCAACAGAATCGTTTTGTAGAGTAATATTACGAAGTGCTGACTGGAGTATCTTAAACATATAAAGAAAATGAGAAGTTCGTTTCTGAAGCACTTGGACAAACGAAATTAAAAATACAAAAACAAAAAAACTTGTTCTGGAGTTCGTAAATAGTATAATATGTAAGATAATTTGATTGGGTGTTGAGATTCATAGCAAAGATGATTTATCTTGACTTGTAAATTTATTTGTTTCGTTGCTTAGGCTTATAACAAAGACTATTGCTTACATGATTATTTGCCTGGTTGTTGAAGCTTATATAAACAAGTACAATTTATGCTAGTTTGTAAAATTATTTTTATGGGTGGTAAGACATAACAAAAGTGATATGTGTTCACTTATAAAATAATTTTGTTTTAAAATAAGGTAAAAGATTTTGTTTGTTTGTAATTAAGCACAAAGCTACACCATGGGCTATCTGTGCTCTTCTCACCACGGGTATAAAAACCTAGGTTTTAGGGTTGTAAGTCCGCAGATATACCGCTGTGCCACTAGGGGCATGAAAATACATCTAAAATAATTGTAGTGTACAAAGTTAATTTATTTATTTGTCTGGAACACATCAGATACTAACACAACAAACTATACAAATTTTCAAATTAAACAGCCAATCAGCATTACTGACTAAATTTGCTGTTTTTTCCAAAAAGTCTTCAGAGACGTAGAAAGCGGAATACAACAAATAAACATTTATACACATATATAAGTAAGTAAACAGTGCTAATGCTATAAATCATATCAATTATATAGATGTGGTCCAATCAGGGCTATATAACAATGATGAAAATAGTATAAAACCACAATCATCATGAGTTAACCAATAATTACAACGACTAGCAATAAACAAAAGTTTCTTTTTTTTAGGTTAGAAACTCATAATAGACATCTTGGTTTTGGATTCTCTGTATACACATATATATATATATATAGAGAGAGAGAGAGAGAAACAGAGACAAAGAGAGCATATGTACAGAGGAGTTTAAGTACAAAAATATTGTCAAACAGATGATTAATATTAGATACATGTTAAACATACACTGGCTGATAGATGTATTGGAGCAAATTACTACAGTTTCGTATGTATATGTGTAGATATATGAGCAGGTATTGTTTAGTTAATAGATATAGAACAACATATTTCCAGTACTTTTCTATATCCATTATTTGCCTTTTCAACTAATTACTCTGGGATAAGAATTTTCTCGGACTTAGAATTTCTATATAAAGATTATTTGCGTATTCACAATTATTTCATTTTTAATTAACTCTCCATTTTCTTCTTCTTACAGGCCGCTCGTTATTACTGACTACATTAATTAAACCGTATGGATATTTTTAGCACTGATGGCGGGAAGAGGCTTCCATGGATATATAGAAAACTGCATAAGCAAAGGAAAATAATGAGTTGCTAGACTGTTAGAAGGACTTACTGGAGTAGTGAGAAATAAAGTCAGAAAAAGATTAATTGCCTTCTAAATAACTTACTGGCAACCCACTTATCTCACCCCACTCAAGAAAAGACAATGACTCTCTGTTTTGCTTATTTCGATTCTTTATTGTCTAGTGTCCCAAACGGTTTACATTTCAATTTTTTACATATATATCGGTAAAAATAAAGTTTTGTACTCCCGTTTGAGATGGTTGATGAAGCTACGTTTTTTTTTTTGGGGGGGGGGGTGTATGTTCACTAACTAATAAAGTAGACAGTCACTGAAGAGCATCAGAATATCTGTTATTTACGAGCTCACTATATAATGACGTGACGACATTCATTATCCTACCAAAGAAAGTAGGCTAACAAGAAATTATTAAGAAAAACAAAACTTCTTAGAATTTTCGTTATACCGTGCTGCAATTTGTGTGCAATTTTCAATGTTACGTTAAGGGTGAGTGTAGCGTGCCCCAACTATGAATCCGAGTGTTTATGTTTCGCGCCTCATTGCCCTAAAAATGCACTCCATACTTTAAGGGTCGCTATAACAGTAATGGTAAAGTCCCACTATATATTCGATTGCACAAGAGTATTCCGAGGGTTAGCGGAGGACGTTGTTGATTAGTTTCCTTCTAGTCTATCAGCTGCGCAAATAGCTTTTACGTAGCTTTACGCGAAGCTTCTAAAACAACGAAGCAATGTTCTACTTCGTGCTTAAGTCTTTTTTTCTCAAAAATGCTTGGTACAACTGGTCAAAAGTTAGAGGAATGCTTAATGTTACGTGTGGTCAGACAATAAGGTATTAGATAGTTAATCTAAGTCGACACAAAGAATAATTTATATTAAAACGTATTAACTCAGTTCACCTTGAAGGGGTTATTCAGAATCTGTTCTCTACACAGAGTTCATATGGGCAGGAAAACATGCTTTACTCGGGCTATCTTTAGTTTTTCACTCTTTACGTATTTTTTTATGTGTAGCTATAATACTGCCCTGTAAGAACATAACTCATGATAAGTCAGCCAGAAAATAACAAATATTCTGAAATCTTTTTATAATTGTGAGTTTGCTATTTTTAAAAACCAAGAAAGGTTCTTGCCATTAAGGTTTATCGTCTGTCTTTTCTCTTCATCAAAAAATTGAAGTTTATTTTGGTGAGAAAGAAACGTAAAACCCAGTCTATGATTTAACTCGCCACATGTCATTGAGTTAACACTATCCATAAACATAGCCTTTTCTGCTAACGCTTTTGGAGCATTTGAAGAACGTGTTTTAACGTAGCGACTTTAATTTTGAGGTTAGTATTCCAAATATTTGATCAAGTTTCAATTTATATTTCGTTACTACGGAAAAGCAGGCATTTCCAATTTCGTTTACAGCTACTACATGATTTACCAGGGAAAGTCAACGTTCGTCTTTTATCACCACATTTATTAACAAGTTTTACTGATGTAATCACAAACTTGTAATAGTTAAAAACCATAAATGTATTTTGGTTGTAAAAATATTTCTACATAGAAGTTAATAAACAAAAACCATATTGATAACATTACAAAACAAAAGACTTATTGATAACATTACAACAACAGTTTTGCACCATTAATGATCAAAGGCAATATGGCATATTTGAACTAACTATGTTTCATGTTGAAATCAGAAGCGTGACTTATAAATATTCTTTAAAAAGATAGCTGCTATGTATAACTCTTTCTTTGCATTCGTTGGGTGACTTTATAAATTATTTACAGTAGAATCCTGAATTATGGCGTGATTCGACACAAAGCAAAGAACTTGCATGTGTTAAAAGTAGGCAGTGGCTTTGGGTGTCAAAGACTGTTAAATTGGATTGGGTTTGATGCGTGCATTTTTTCATCTGTTTAACAAGCTTTCGCTTCACCTCTGTGTACGTTTGTTCGTTATTAAAACCTTATTATATAAAGGCATAAGAAGTTCGGGATAGGAATCAATAAAAATGTTTACATTTTGTATTTTCTGTACTCCCAACTGAATTAGTGTAAGAACACGAAAACAGCGGTACTGTTTATCTTACCAAGATCCATAAAATACGATTTTTACATTTTCGTCATCTTCACTAAATCCTAGGTCCCTCGGGACTGATAGTCCCTATTCAGTAACTATTAGCGTAAATTAACTTAGAAAGCCGACACAACATAGGCCTTACTGCTCTTCAAAAACTTGTTTCGGATTGTTACAGACAAAGAACATTAAACAAATGCACTTTATATGTGATGCTTGAAAAGTGAATTGAAACATTCATTCTATAGCGTGTTTAAAGTACTAAGTTATTGGCAACAGTATTGTAACTTAATATATAAAAACAAATGCGTTGTAGATAGGTGCATGTATATTACAGTACGTGAAGCAGTATTTCTGGTGATTTTTTTATGTAGCCTTCAATTGTATTTCAATTTATTGTATCATCTGCGAATGAAGACACTTGTTACAAATTTGTATTTTATCTATAAGAAAACCGAAACAAGGACTATATAGCAGGGCTGTCCAACTTCAAACCAGTGGGAGTCAGGTTGTTAGTTAACAATCAATCTACTACAATCGTAGATTGTACAAGTAGAGAAAAAAACTTTTCAAAAAAGGAAGTAAATGTAGGGATGGCTAACATCAATCCTTCAAAGTCAATGTAAACAAGATAATGGGGATGGTATTTGCATCATCCCTACATAATAGCATAGTCACACAGTGTAGTAGAATGTTAACAGACAAAAATAGGATAAACTAAATTCAATTGTGATGGAATAGTTACATTTATTGCTATTATTCATTTCAGGTTACAATTTGGGCACTGAGAGGATAGTTTTTTTCGGCGCCCGCCCAGTGAAAGTGGGTTTTTCTAGGAGTACCCCCATCCACATCAAATTCTTTGACATTGGATTTACATTGTTTGTTTCGTTATCGAGGTTGAGGTTTACTTGCTTCTTCAGCCACCTATCAGACGTCATCTTCGACTTGCTTCTCTTCCTTCCAGACATATTTTAGATATTTATCTTTTTCACGTTGTTTTAAACATGCCGAAATCATTTATTTTCTTCGACTTTTACCTAACCTCCCGGTATCTCAACGGTGAGTCTAAGGGCTTATAACGCTAAATATCAGGTTTTGATACCTGCGGTGGGCAGAGCAGAGGTAGCCCATCGTGTGTCTTTGTGCTTAGCAAGAAACGAACAAAAATATTATTTATTTATTTTCATTCTTTACTTCTAATCTCGGTGTAATATCTTACACCACGAACGAAGCGAAGGGAGATTTCCTTACTCTCTAGGTATTAACTCACAAATTTATAAATGTGCTAAACAAATACGTCAAAGACCTCCAATATTCAGTCATATCTATTTCTAAGTTAAAGAGGGACCCCATCAAATAGAGGGGGGACAGCCAATCACTAGCATTTCCCCTCTAATATAGTTACTCTTAACTGCTACTGTTTTAACGCTCGCACAACCGAAATTGCGCAAAGTCTGCAACGATGGCTCCAACCATGAACCTTTTTCATTAGTATAGTGTTTGTTTGTTTTTAGAAACCGTCTGCAATTTATCTTTTGATAACTCATATTATCGTTATACTGCTACCTTGTGATAAGCACACAATATTTTCTCTGTTTAAAAAGCATGTTTTGTCTGGATGTATTACAGTAATTTCTTGTTAGGAATGGTGAAAAAGTTTTCTCTTATGTGTTTCTCAATACAATACAATACAACTGAGAGGGAAATATATTAAAACAGCATTAACATAATATGTCGTAGCCAGTTTTACAAGTCTTCATAGCTATCAGGAATTACAGTTTCATTTGGACAGACAAGGCATTATTTGAAAATAAATGTCATACAAGTTATAAAACTAGATGTTGATCACAGTTCCAGTATTAATTAATACTTAGAATGTTTAGCAGTTATTATTACAATCTGAGTCATTGTTATAACTACTTTGCCTCTGTAGACGGTGTTGGAACTATTTCTTGCTTTGTGTTACATCTAGTTAATTTCTGACTCCGTCCATATTGCCCATTGGTCAGTTTGAACGCTGATAGAAAAGCAAATCTACCACTCTGTTGTTGGAAGTTTGAAACAGTGGCGTGGCCAAAAAACTGGACGTTGGGGACAATTTATAAAAAAAGCTTAAACAAATATGCGCAAAGTGCTTGTCATTTCATTACAATAATTGTTTTTTTTTAACCATTAAATGTTAGAATGCATTGATTTTAAACAATGAATAGAAAATTAGGTAATTCTCAAGAATCTTCTTTCTGGAAGTAGGGACAGATGACCATTTTCTTCCCCACTCCGATGTTAAAAGTACAAGAGATAATTTAATTTTATTGTCGCTGTTAACCAATTTCATTCTGTAGTGCTTTTCGTACACTATGCTGGTAGTAGCAAACAGCATTTGTTATATCATGTAGGGCTAGGTTACAGCCGTCGTTCATGGAAACTGGTGATGAAAGTAGCGCCTAGACCACGTAATAATATGTCTGACGTATCCCAGCTGAACTGATGAGAACTGGTATTCAGCGAAAGGCCTCGTCATCACTGGATATAGCAGATGTAGTGTGGTGGACGTATCATAATATTTTTTTTTTGGGGCTTTCTCATAAGTTGTTAGAATTACTATGTAAGAAAAACATGGGAACAAAAGCTGATGTAACCTAGAGGTGTCAGACCTACCTAAAAATTTAAAAATAAGAGATCAGTGTCAGCGTTTGTGTGCTCGCATGTGCGTATGTGTGGACGCAATAATTCTATAATACTATGAAATGCAAATAATTTTGCCTATTGTAGTTCAACTGTGTGGGGAAACATTGTAAACAGTGGGTTAAACGCACGAAACTTAGCATGATGGTAAGTATCGTAATACTGATCATTTTTAGTATCTGAATTTTATCCAAGATGGTCGCCATGATATCAAAAATATGCAAGACTGTGATTTAAATTTGTTAGTTTTGGTTTTAAAGCATGAAGCAAGCCATGGTAACTTACAAATTAGAGGTAGACATTTGTTTTCACTTGAACTTCGTCGTAAAATGATCAATATGGCCAACACGAAATCCCAAATATTGCAACCAAATATATGTATTAAAATGTGTACTTTACATATAAGTTTGAACCTATGTTTAATGACAAAAAAAAAGACTACCAACAAACTTTTCAGATGTTGAATCACTTTAATGTGTGTGTGTGTGTTGTTGTTTTTTTCATATAGCAAAACCACATCGGGCTATCTGCTGTGTCCACCGAGGGGAATCGAACCCCTGATTTTAGTGTTGTAAATCCATAGACTTACCGCTGTCCCAGCAGGGACATCACTTTAATTCGATGTAAAATGGCTGCCAAGAAAGTTTCTAGAATGCAGTCAAATACATTGATAACAACCTGTACTTCGGGTAAAAACATAAAGCTATGCATTATAGCATGAATATGGACACTGATCATTTGCAATTAAAATACCATTGAATTAAATAAAAAAATAACCACCAATCATCAAAAACACTTTCAAATATAAATTTGTATCGGCAGGTGTTTTTTTTTAATTATCCCAGTGTCAGTCGTCACCATATTTTCACAATGCATTACACTGCATATCAGCACTAATACTTTTACAGCTCCCTCTATGTCATTTTTTCTACTTTGCAGCCACACTTGAGAAGCTCGAGGTAAGACTTCGTTTGTATTGTTTTGTTTTGATCTAGTAGTATTTACAAGACTAGCTGATTTAGCTGCGAGTTGTTCTAACCAACTAGAATACATCTTTGCCAGATCTGATAATTCAAACATTGGAGCAATATCAGATTCTGCCTTGATTCCTCGATGTAAAATAACAACCCTGCCAAGGCTAAGCCATGAAGCTTTCTTTGTTCATCATCCGACATTTCTGACGGATTTTCCTGGTTTCTCTTTTTAGAACGTAAACTAAGGCACGTACAAATGATAAACATCATCATCATAATCATACTGACAGGTGTTCGGGATTGAAGACCTGGGGTACTCAGAAACTGGAGAATTCCACTTCGCTCCATTCGTGATGTGGATTGAATATATTAAAGAAACGAAGGATAAACTGATTCAACGGAAGGGCATCAAAAGATCCAAAGCTGGGACAACATCTTGGGAAATTATATCACTTGAAATAAAACGTACAGTGTAAAACGTGCGCTCATTTTCTCACACGATTGTCCATCTTAAATGTAGAAGCTTCATTAAGTTTACCAGATAAATGATCATAGAAAAAGTATCTTTTCTAGGATATGATAGTTTTATCAGAGGAATCGATAGTAATTTTACTTGGTATGCCCTCGTTTTGATGTTCTTCTATCATTCTTTTTTTTTTTCCTTTTCAGCTTATTGAAGCTTAAATTGACTTCCAGTTACTAGCAGAGTCCTGGGTTCAGCAATATTCCCCGATTCTGATTTAAAATCACTTAAAAACACATCAAACTACACATACCATTTCCAGGTTTTAATTTTCACATGTGATTTGTTGATTTCAATGATAATAAGTGTGTGTGTATATATGTGTTTTTCTTCTTGTTTTTCAAATCGAAATTACGCTAATAAAAGTGGATTATATGATGGATTACTATTGCTGTCACACAAGGTAAGCTTTATAAAAATACCGGTGAGGCGATAATTAGAGAGGGGGCGTTAATTAGGGGCAATACGGTAGTTGTTTTATAGCTGAGTATTTATTTCTATGAGTGTGTTATCAGTCTTGAACTTTAGCAGAAAAACAAAATGTTTTTAAACACAACACGAGTCATTGATTGTTTTATGCCAGTTGTGAAGGTTGACTATTTATGAATTTGAACATTCACTTTTAACTTTAATTAAACAAACAACATTGTATTGTAACTACTAGTCTCACACGTGTGTGGCGGCCATCTTGAATTTCGCGGCTGTATTGGATGAAATTCAAGAGGATCTACATCTGAAAATAACATTAAGCATTTCATTAACACCATGTAAAGTTCCACGCTTTTAATTAATTTTGCACAATTTTCTCAATATCTACACCATAATACTGGACTATTCGATGGGAGAAGAATTTTAATGTATTTGCAACAGCGTGCAATATTTATTAGTTACTTGTTCTGTAGTTCTGATTCTGACAGAAATCCTTATTGCAGCATTCCATAAAAATACTACGCGCCTAAAAACTGTATAAAGTTACTACATAAGGTTATTCTACATAATATTTTGATACTCCAATAAGACCTATATGCTAGGTAACTCAAAATCACAATGAAAATAAATGATTCTATGGGTTTGTCTAAAAAATAAAATTGTTTTGATATTTTGGGAAAAATCCTATCTATGATTCACCTTTATTTTGTATTTATGACGAAGTTACTAAGGCTGTCTATCGGCGTTCTTAATTTTGAACTACTGACCAGAGGGAAGGGAGTCAGTCAGTAGCACCATATCACCCACTATCCACGCTAAGGGATCTAAATTCACTCTTATAACACACACAATACTAAAAGTGCGGGGAATATTTTGAGACATTGCACGGATTTGAACCCGGTTCCAGAACTCTACCACTTGGCCAGCCCAAGTAAACATTTTTGCCTACTGAGTTAAATGACAAAACAATAAGAGGTGTTATTCTAGAAAAATCATCTTTTAAAATATTTTCTGCTAGAGTTAGGTTTTTGATTGAAAACTGGTCAGTGTAAATTATTTCTATAACGATCATCAAACACTTGTAAAAAAGAACAAAAAAAAACTACTACTGCATTTCAAAGGTCCATCTGCAGATCGATTTCTGAAATTTAGCATAATACCATTTATATTTCCGGCATTTTTTTCAGTACATGCTTCATCGAAAACAGAAATAAGTACTTTATACGTCCTCACCACCAAAGTAGTTTTTACAGTTTTTTTAACAACTGCTTTATCTTTTAAAGATGTTTTGAATGTATTTTCTTCCGTTGATTTATTTTACCGATAAACTCAGCATAACTGAAGTTTGTTAACTGACGAAGTATGCTGAAAGGTTTTCCAAGCAGAACAATGTTCCCGAAAGGAGGTCGAAGGCCGCCTGGAGTTGTCACCTGTTTTAACCACTCGCACAACTATACAGCTGTGTATTGTCTGTCAGTCAGTCAGTAGAATGAAAAGGACATTACATAAGAGACGCTAAAGTTTGCAATTTGTACTGTCGTGACGTCAGTAAAACGGGCGCATGTTATAGACCACGAGAAGAATTATGCATTCTGTAGGCTACAACACAGCATGACATATGAACTTGAAAAACAATAAATAGAAAAATTTGTTACTCTTAATGTTGGTTTCATTTACTCTTGAAACAGAATACTTTCGGGGACACCCTGCGGAAGTACATCTAGTATGATAACCGTTTTGTTTTGGATTGTTCATCTTTATTTTACAATTCGTGATTTTCTTTAAATATACACGAAGTACTTTCTGGTTGCATGATTTTAGTATAGAATAATAGAAATATATATATATCGCAGGGAGTGAAAATATCGTGTTTTTTGGGTCGACTACGAATACAACATCTCATTCGTGATCAGTACTCCAATTCTGTTCGGGCTTATTTTAAAATATGTTAGATCATTAAAAGATCGTGTGAAAAGTAAAGTTTCTTTGTTCGTAAACTGTAGATCACCTATATTCTATTTAATTTTTCTGTTTCTCTTGTTCTATTTTATATAGGAGGCTGATGAAACTTATTATAAATAACGATGTATATTGGGATGAAATTAACCGTTGTTATATCGTGCAAAATATTCTGAATTGAAACAGTCAATTTACATTGACCATTAAAACTGTAAAAGAATTTTATAAGTCAATAGATACAATTTTATAGCAGTATATACGCCATCGATATTTTATATAAAATAACGATTATTAAAGTATATTAAAACCTGTCACCCTTAGCCACATTTAACAACAAATTTAGAACGGTTAAAAAAGATATAAAAAAACCCGGAACGATTGAACAAGTTAACTTACGATACATTGTACGTGATGGTGATAAGTAAACTTCGCATATATTATACCTGATGATGGTAAGTTAACTTTGTACCTGGTGATAATAGCAAGTTCACTTACCATATTTCGTACTTTATTAAGGTAAGTTAACTTACTTTTTTACCTGATGATGGTAAAATAACTTACTTTGTACCTGATGATGGTAAAGTAATTTACTTTCTATTTGTAATAGCAAATTCGTCTACCACACGTTCTACGTGGTGATGGTAAGTTAATTTCCTATGTACCTGATGATGGCAAGTTAACTTCTTTGTACCTGATGATGGTAAAGTAATTTACTTTCTATTTGTAATAGAAAATTCGTCTACCATACGTTCTACGTGGTGATGGTAAGTTAATTTCCTATGTACCTGATGATGGCAAGTTAACTTCTTTGTACCTGATGATGGCAAGTTAACTTTTTGTACCTGATGATGGCAAGTTAACTTCTTTGTACCTGATGATGGCAAGCTAACTTTCCATATTTTATACTTGATGACGGTGAGCTAGTTTACTTTGTATCTGATGATGGCAAGCTAAATCGCCATATTTTGTATTAATGATGGCAAGTTAACTTAATTTGTACTTTTTGATAAATTGTAACTTAATATAAGGTGTGCTACCCTAAAATTTCTGTAGTTAAACTTTGAAACTACATACAATTGACACTTACAACGACAGAAAGAAGTTTGTAAAACTGGAGTATCTCTGATGTGCCCACCACAAGTATTTAACTTCGATGTTTAACGTTAAAAGCCCTCAAGTTAGCTCACCATTGAGTCATCGGGGAGTAACCAAGAATAAAAAAAATGTTTTTGTGATTTACGGGTTGTCTGATGTAGCCAAAGCTCTGTCCTTAATAACAAATGAAGTGAAAAATCAGACAGACGATACTAGTGACCAGAACTTCGTTGCCTGAGGTACTTATAAACAATCACGGGTTTGAATATTGTTTGATTTTCAATTTTACTTTTCACATACTTTTTATAAATTCACATACCTGAAGGCTTATAATGCTAAAAAAACCCGGTTTCGATACTCGTTGTAGTCACAGCACAGATAACCCATTGTGTAACTTTGTGTTTAACAACAACAACAACAACAACAAAAAAAAAACAGTGAGACGAAAACATCGTAAACTTTGTAAGCAGCTTTAATTATTATTTGACTTTATTTAACCCGAAACATTACTTATTTAAAACCTCTTTAAATGTGTGTGTATTATATAAGCGCACAAACAAATGCATCTTATAGTTGTTCAGTTTCCTGGTGGCTTAGCTAAGGACATGATGACGTCAATAGTTTAAGAATATACTCAGTCGCTTATTTATTTAAATAATTCTCTGACTCATAATTTATGGTGATATTCGCATTTATAACATTACAGAGTTAACTATTATCTCATTATTCAAACACGTATTGTTCTATATACATGTACTTCTACCGTGTTTGATTTACACAGACATCTAGAAGTGGATGGGGTTCAGATATCATTTAAGAAAAGAAACAATTTATTACTTATGTTTAATAATGTCGAATATTTTACTTGGCGGCTTTTATAGGACACAATCTATATACGTATAATAACAAATAGAAATATAGGTCCAGATAATGGACTTTTGCGCTGGCGCTGTTATATATTTGAAATGTCCCCTGTACTTCACCACATGTATATTTTGTTTGTTTGAAGTTAAGCACAAAGCTGCACAATGGGCAATCTGTGCTCTGCCCACCACAGGTATCGAAACCCGGTGTCTAGCTCTGTAAATCCGCAGACACACCACTGTGCCACTGAGGGGCCCACGTGTATCTAACCAAGTCATATGTTACGTAGCTTCATTGATTAACAACCGTACATGTAAGGGAAGCATAATATATTTAGAACTTTAATGAGGTCATTCCAGATCGCAAATAAAATAAATAATAGAAACATGATAATAATGGAATTCATGCGTAATGCAAGGATATTAAACGCAACCTTAAGTACGAATCATTAACTTGACATTGTTAAACAAACCTGAATTAATACTAAAAATATGTTTTAAAGTTTAAAAAAATGTTTTAAAATTTAAATGAATACATTTTATCCATTATTTTAAGGGACTGATGCAGAATTTTAATTAGAAGGGTGGCTACTTGATGGGGTCTGGGGCATGCTTTCCCAGAAAACGCTTTAAACCGTACGAATTGGCTAATTCAGAAAATTATGCATATGGCAGGGTATGGGATTAGTATTTTAGACCCCCCTTTTTGTTCTTATTACCCTTTGTTTATATTTGATTCTTTATTACTTGCTTAAGAAAAGAGAGGTACTTTGGCTAGCTATCCTCCCTGGATCAGCCTCTGACGATTGTTCCTTGAGTTTCTTTTTTTAATAATTGACGAATTAGTTTGATATTAGCCTCTGCCGTTCCTATCGTTAAATTAGTTTATCAGTCAAAATGACAGTGTGACAATCAAATTATAGTGCTGAAGATTAATAATACATCAAAAGAAGGATATTCCAGGTTCATTGCTGCCCTTGGAGTAACTTCTTCTGTCGTTGACCATATTTACTCTCATCCTTCGAAAGGCAGACAGGTCAATCTTAAGTCACATATCTAAACGAAGTTTCCACGGTCCTTCTGCATATATAAGTGTCAGTTTCGAAGATCTCTCTTAAGCAGAACAAAACACAAAATCCATTGAATTGCATCGGGGGACCTGACAGGTTTTTGTAGATGAATGTAATTGTTGTGTTTCCACTTTTTTCGACCATCTTTATCTTGAAAATGAAACACAAAATCCATCGAAGCTGCATCAGGGGGACCTGACAGGTTTTTGTAGTCGAATGTGATTGTTGTGTTTCCACTTTCTTCAAACATCTTTATCTTGAAAATAAAAAACAAAATCCATCGAAGCTGCATCGGGGGACCTGACAGGTTTTTGTAGTCGAATGTGATTGTTGCGTTTCCTCTTTCTTCGATCATCTTTATCTTGAAATTATTTTATTGATTTCAAGGTGTGGCTGGAAGAAAATGAACTTTTGGCTTGTGGATTTTCACCAACTTTATATTATTGTCTATTATTTTTTAACGGTACCAAACAGCTGCACAGCTTCATCACAACAGGTTTTTCCTTCGTAACCTCAACCTTAGCTTTACGAAGAGTGCTTTTTCGGATTGGCTTGAAGTATGTTTCTGGAGCCTGCTATTATCCTAAACGTTTTGCCTGTGTGGAGGTTTCCTCCTTCATGTAAAACATTAATTAAATACTATTTTCCTCAAAATGGTGTGTCCTTTAGGTCTACGTCGGAAGGTGCTGCGACATGAATCTTAATCCTTAAGTCTCCAGTGACAGCACTGCACGTCGAATGGTTTGAGAAGTCGCCATGAACCAGATATATAGGTGCTAAAGGTACCACTGTATTAGAGTTTGCAAATTGTTCCTAATAAACCTGATGAATCTTCTGTATGTGTTTTAAGACCTGAATGGTTAGATTGTTTGTTGTTTTATTGCATCTTTTTTAGCAAAGCAACACAGTTAGTTATTTGTACCCTGTTCACTGTCGGGAATCGAACCCCGGATTTTAACATTGTTAGTCCGTAAACTTACTGTTGACCCATCAAGATACCCTGCATAGCTATATATTTACCCTCAGTTGCAGAGTATGTGTGGCATATTTGAATTACTTTCTCGTTTATATAGAGAGGTTGTTGAATGTGAAATTTAAAAGAATTAGTATATAAGTTTATTGTACAAACTTTAATCTATTTTATCGTGTAATGGAAGGTAAAACAAAAGAAACGTTTTTCTTTGCCTATTATAGAATTCCTCAGACTAATGTTCTAGCAAGTTATTCGTTAGGACAACTTCACCTAGTTGTGCCATTATTTATGTAATCTAACTTAGTAAACCTAAACAGAAGAAAGAGGGTGTTGTTTAGTTTATTAAAGTTTGCTACTGCTCACCTTATTTGTTATATGTACAGCATACTTTAGGATTGTTTTCGTTGAGTTTATCTAAATATAAAGTAACATTGCAGTTTTGATGGAATGATGTCTATGTAAGTAGCCTACAGCACGTCATGGTATAGTAGCTAGTGCTATAAGAAGTATTCGTAAAATATATGATCAAATAAAAAAATAATCTTCCCAAAGTCGATTAAATAGCTTAAAAGACAAATACTTAAACACAGCAATATTAAGATAAACCCCGAAGCTAATGAGTGAGCTATTTGTGGTAGATAGTTCTCGAAGCTAATGAGGGAGCTACATGTGAATAAATCCTTTAGGTAATGAGTGAGTTACATGTGGATAAATCCTGAAGCTAATGAGTGAGCTATGTGTGGTAGATAACTTCCTTAGCTAATGAGTGAGCTATATGTAGTAGATAAATCCTGAAGCTAATGAGTGAGCTGTGTGTGGTAGATAATTTCCTTAGCTAATGAGTGAGCTATATGTGGTAGATAAATCTCGCAGTAAATGGTGGGGCTACATGCGGTAAATAAATCCTATAGCTAATAAATGAGTTACGTGTGGTAAATAAGTCCCATAGCTAATGAGTGAGATACGTGTGGTAGATAAATGCCATAGCTAATGAGTGAGCTATATGTGATAGATAAATCCTGAAGCTAATGAGTGAGCTGTGTGTGATAGATAACTCTCTTAGCTAATGAGTGAGCTACATGTGGATAAATACCGAAGCTAATGAGTGAGCTATATGTGGTAGATAAATCTCGAAGCTAATGAGGGAGCTACATGTGGTAAATAAATCCCATAGCTAATAAATGAGCTACGTGTGGTAGATAAATCTCTTAGCGAATAAGTGAGCTCCATATGGTAGATATATTCCATAACTAATGAGTGAGCTCTATGTGGTAGATAAATCCCATAGCTAATGAATGAGATACATGAGGGAGATAAATCCCGAAGCTAATGAGTGAGCTATATATAGTAGATGGAAATGATTTTACGAAAATTGAATTTTTATATAGCACATTATGAAGTAATGCAAACTACTTACAAGTCAGTGCAGTCGGCCATTTGCAATAATCTCACGTTTCGGATTCTCCGTTTTACGGACTTTTAAACGACTCTTAATTTCTGAAGGTGTTCAAAAACATGAGATGGAGATTTTAAGTGTTCCCGCAAACGAGTAAAAAATTGTCTGCCATCTCAAACTCACTTTATAAACTTTTTTTTTGGTTTCGATATGTTGAGGACATTTTTTCAGCCCTCGATAACCTTAACGATATTCACAGTTTTTCTCTCATCTAAACTAGATACATACGAAAAAAAATTCACAATGGAAAAAGAAGTTAATGACAAATAGTCATTTCTAAATGTTCGTGCTAAAGAGACAAACACAAGTATTTAAACCTCCGTATTTCGTAAGAACACTCACATTGGAGATTATGTTCCTTGGAATTCCTTTCATGACCAATGCCAAAAGTTAGGGATATTAAGAGATGTTATTCATACAAACAAAATCATAAGATCCAACATCGATTGTTTCAAAAATGAAAAGAAAACCTTAGATTTCAGGTTGCGTACAAAACAACTTCTCTCCCACTGTTGTTAATAAAGTAGTTGCTTCTTTTGAATTGCCACATATTGACACAGAAAATGATTCTTCCGGAGATGTCCCTGTTACTTGTGTTTTACCTTTCATCCCAAACTTATCTCATGCTATCAAAAAAATCTGGTTAAAACAGCCAGAGAGTATAAAATTGACACTAAAATACAATTTACATTTTTACCTGGAAACAAATTATATAAATAAATGATAATTCAGGAGATGCGTATGCAATTGAATGTACATATTGTTTGTTATATTGGTGAGACAAACAGTCAACTTTCTACTCGTTTGTATAAACAGTTAAAATCCCCATCTCATGTTTAGGAATAATCATTCTTTTGATTCTTCTCCAAGTAAAAATTCTCAGCAAACAAGACAACATTAACAGACAAAAAATAAAAGAAGCCCTATTACCAAAAAACAACCCTATTATTAACCAATAAAAGAGTGTTGATTTATATATATTTTAATTATTTCCGTTCCCTCTTCAACATACAACTAATTTCAATACTTAGACTCAGGCCTTAAAGTTGTATTTACTGTACCTAAATTTGACAGATCACTGATAAATTTTACTGTTGCAATTGTTTAGCCATATACTTGTGGATTACTATTGTTATCGATTCTCATGTATTTTTTTTTTAGATTAAATTATGTTGGCCTCAGTTCTTGTATACTACCTGATGATGCCAGGTAACCTTGATGAAACGATGTGAATAAAATAAACAAACATTTTATCATGTACAACCGATAAAAACTTGTATGAAAAATATTGTATTGCTACGTATCTGGTCGTTTGTTGATTTACGGTATAAATTATTTCCGAGGATCTTCAGCGATAC